>NW_026947785.1:0-178000 GCF_034190915.1 Cavia porcellus
CATGCTACATTGCCACTCACTGCCTATCCTAATTCAGACCCTCCGATTCACACCACCCCGTGATGTTTTCCTCACTCCTAATAGTGAATGTAATGTAACACACACCCATACAATGCGCACCACCCCGTGATGTTTTTCTCACTCCTACTAGTGAATCTAATGCAACACACACCCATACAATGCACACCACCCCGTGATGTTTTTCTCACTCCTACTAGTGAATCTAATGTAACACACACCCATACAATGCGCACCACCCCGTGATGTTTTTCTCACTCCTACTAGTGAATGTAATGTAACACACACCCATACAATGCGCACCACTCCGTGATGTTTTTCTCACTCCTACTAGTGAATCTAATGTAACACACACGCATACAATGCGTACCACCCCGTGATGTTTTTCTCACTCCTACTAGTGAATCTAATGTAACACACACCCATACAATGCGCACCACCCCGTGATGTTTTTCTCACTCCTACTAGTGAATGTAATGTAACACACACCCATACAATGCGCACCACCCCGTGATGTTTTTCTCACTCCTACTAGTTAATGTATTGTAATACACACCCACACAATGCGCACCACCCCGTGATGTTTTTCTCACTCCTACTAGTGAATGTAATGTAACACACACCCACACAATGGGCACCACCCCGTGATGTTTTTCTCACTCCTACTAGTGAATGTAATGTAACACACACCCATACAATGCGCACCACCCCGTGATGTTTTTCTCACTCCTATTAGTGAATGTTATGTAACACACACCCATACAATGCGAAGCATCCCGTGATGTTTTTCTCACTCCTACTAGTGAATCTAATGTAACACACACCCATACAATGCGCACCACCCCGCGATGTTTTTCAGAAACCTATCCTACATTGCCACTGCATGTTCCCTGATCTCCCCATGCTGACCAACCCTCAGTGCTTTTCTCCATGCTACATTGCCACTCACTGCCTATCCTAATTCAGACCCTCCGATTCACACCACCCCGTGATGTTTTCCTCACTCCTACTAGTGAATGTAATGTAACACACACCCATACAATGCGCACCACCCCGTGATGTTTTTCTCACTCCTACTAGTGAATGTAATGTAACACACACCCATACAATGGGCACCACCCCGTGATGTTTTTCTCACTCCTACTAGATTATGTAATGTAACACACACCCACACAATGCGCACCACCCCGTGATGTTTTTCTCACTCCTACTAGTGAATGTAATGTAACACACACCCATACAATGGGCACCACCCCGTGATGTTTTTCTCACTCCTACTAGATTATGTAATGTAACACACACCCATACAATGCGCACCACCCCGTGATGTTTTTCTCGCTCCTACTAGTGAATGTAATGTAACACACACCCATACAATGCGCACCACCCCGTGATGTTTTTCTCTCTCCTACTAGTGAATCTAATGTAACACACACCCATACAATGCGCACCACCCCGTGATGTTTTTCTCACTCCTACTAGTGAATGTAATGTAACACACACCCATACAATGCGCACCACCCCGTGATGTTTTTCTCACTCCTACTAGTGTATCTAATGTAACACACACCCATACAATGCGCACCACCCCGTGATGTTTTTCTCACTCCTACTAGTGAATGTAATGTAACACACACAGAAACAATGCGCACCACCCCGTGATGTTTTTCTCACTCCTGCTAGTGAATGTAATGTAACACACACAGAAACAATGCGCACCACCCCGTGATGTTTTTCTCACTCCTACTAGTGAATGTAATGTAACACACACCCATACAATGCGCACCACCCCGTGATGTTTTTCTCACTCCTATTAGTGAATGTTATGTAACACACACCCATACAATACGCAGCATCCCGTGATGTTTTTCTCACTCCTACTAGTGAATCTAATGTAACACACACCCATACAATGCGCACCTCCCCACGATGTTTTTCAGAAACCTATCCTACATTGCCACTGCATGTTCCCTGATCTCCCCATGCTGACCACCCCTCAGTGCTTTTCTCCATGCTACATTGCCACTCACTGCCTATCCTAATTCAGACCCTCCGATTCACACCACCCCGTGATGTTTTCCTCACTCCTAATAGTGAATGTAATGTAACACACACCCATACAATGCGCACCACCCCGTGATGTTTTTCTCACTCCTACTAGTGAATCTAATGCAACACACACCCATACAATGCACACCACCCCGTGATGTTTTTCTCACTCCTACTAGTGAATCTAATGTAACACACACCCATACAATGCGCACCACCCCGTGATGTTTTTCTCACTCCTACTAGTGAATGTAATGTAACACACACCCATACAATGCGCACCACTCCGTGATGCTTTTCTCACTCCTACTAGTGAATCTAATGTAACACACACGCATACAATGCGTACCACCCCGTGATGTTTTTCTCACTCCTACTAGTGAATCTAATGTAACACACACCCATACAATGCGCACCACCCCGTGATGTTTTTCTCACTCCTACTAGTGAATGTAATGTAACACACACCCATACAATGCGCACCACCCCGTGATGTTTTTCTCACTCCTACTAGTTAATGTATTGTAATACACACCCACACAATGCGCACCACCCCGTGATGTTTTTCTCACTCCTACTAGTGAATGTAATGTAACACACACCCACACAATGGGCACCACCCCGTGATGTTTTTCTCACTCCTACTAGTGAATGTAATGTAACACACACCCATACAATGCGCACCACCCCGTGATGTTTTTCTCACTCCTACTAGTGAATCTAATGTAACACACACCCATACAATGCGCACCACCCCGTGATGTTTTTCTCACTCCTACTAGTGAATGTAATGTAACACACACCCATACAATGCGCACCACCCCGTGATGTTTTTCTCACTCCTACTAGTGAATGTAATGTAACACACACCCATACAATGCGCACCACCCCGTGATGTTTTTCTCACTCCTACTAGTGAATCTAATGTAACACACACCCATACAATGCGCACCACCCCGTGATGTTTTTCTCACTCCTACTAGTGAATGTAATGTAACACACACCCATACAATGCGCACCACCCCGTGATGTTTTTCTCACTCCTACTAGTGAATGTAATGTAACACACACCCATACAATGCGCACCGACCCGTGATGTTTTTCTCACTCTTACTAGTGAATGTAATGTAATACACACCCATACAATGCGCACCACCCCGTGATGTTTTTTTCACTCCTACTAGTGAATGTAATGTAACACAAACCCATACAATGCGCACCACCCCGTGATGTTTTTCTCACTCCTACTAGTGAATGTAATGTAACACACACAAATACAATGCGCACCACCCCGTGATGTTTTACTCACTCCTACTAGTGAATCTAATGTAACACACACCCATACAATGCGCACCACCCCGTGATGTTTTTCTCACTCCTACTAGTGAAAGTAATGTAACACACACCCATACAATGCGCACCACCCCGTGATGTTTTTCTCACTCCTACTAGTGAATGTAATGTAACACACACAAATACAATGCGCACCACCCCGTGATGTTTTTCTCACTCCTACTAGTGAATGTAACGTAACACACACAAATACAATGCGCACCACCCCGTGATGTTTTTCTCACTCCTACTAGTGAATGTAATGTAACACACACCCATACAATGCGCACCACCCCGTGATGTTTTTCTCACTCCTACTAGTGAATCTAATGTAACACACACCCATACAATGCGCACCACCCCGTGATGTTTTTCTCGCTCCTACTAGTGAATGTTATGTAACACACAACCATACAATGCGCACCACCCCGTGATGTTTTTCTCGCTCCTACTAGTGAATGTAATGTAACACACACCCATACAATGCGCACCACCCCGTGATGTTTTTCTCACTCCTACTAGTGAATCTAATGTAACACACACCCATACAATGCGCACCACCCCGTGATGTTTTTCTCACTCCTACTAGTGAATGTAATGTAACACACACCCATACAATGCGCACCACCCCGTGATGTTTTTCTCACTCCTACTAGTGAATCTAATGTAACACACACCCATACAATGCGCACCACCCCGTGATGTTTTTCTCACTCCTACTAGTGAATGTAATGTAACACACACAGAAACAATGCGCACCACCCCGTGATGTTTTTCTCACTCCTGCTAGTGAATGTAATGTAACACACACAGAAACAATGCGCACCACCCCGTGATGTTTTTCTCACTCCTACTAGTGAATGTAATGTAACACACACCCATACAATGCGCACCACCCCGTGATGTTTTTCTCACTCCTATTAGTGAATGTTATGTAACACACACCCATACAATACGCAGCATCCCGTGATGTTTTTCTCACTCCTACTAGTGAATCTAATGTAACACACACCCATACAATGCGCACCACCCCACGATGTTTTTCAGAAACCTATCCTACATTGCCACTGCATGTTCCCTGATCTCCCCATGCTGACCACCCCTCAGTGCTTTTCTCCATGCTACATTGCCACTCACTGCCTATCCTAATTCAGACCCTCCGATTCACACCACCCCGTGATGTTTTCCTCACTCCTAATAGTGAATGTAATGTAACACACACCCATACAATGCGCACCACCCCGTGATGTTTTTCTCACTCCTACTAGTGAATCTAATGCAACACACACCCATACAATGCACACCACCCCGTGATGTTTTTCTCACTCCTACTAGTGAATCTAATGTAACACACACCCATACAATGCGCACCACCCCGTGATGTTTTTCTCACTCCTACTAGTGAATGTAATGTAACACACACCCATACAATGCGCACCACTCCGTGATGCTTTTCTCACTCCTACTAGTGAATCTAATGTAACACACACGCATACAATGCGTACCACCCCGTGATGTTTTTCTCACTCCTACTAGTGAATCTAATGTAACACACACCCATACAATGCGCACCACCCCGTGATGTTTTTCTCACTCCTACTAGTGAATGTAATGAAACACACACCCATACAATGCGCACCACCCCGTGATGTTTTTCTCACTCCTACTAGTTAATGTATTGTAATACACACCCACACAATGCGCACCACCCCGTGATGTTTTTCTCACTCCTACTAGTGAATGTAATGTAACACACACCCACACAATGGGCACCACCCCGTGATGTTTTTCTCACTCCTACTAGTGAATGTAATGTAACACACACCCATACAATGCGCACCACCCCGTGATGTTTTTCTCACTCCTACTAGTGAATGTAATGTAACACACACCCATACAATGCGGACCACCCCGTGATGTTTTTCTCACTCCTACTAGTGAATGTAATGTAACACACACCCATACAATGCGCACCACCCCGTGATGTTTTTCTCACTCCTACTAGTGAATGTAATGTAACACACACCCATACAATGCGCAGCACCCCGTGATGTTTTTCTCACTCCTACTAGTGAATCTAATGTAACACACACCCATACAATGCGTACCACCCCGTGATGTTTTTCTCACTCCTACTAGTGAATGTAATGTAACACACACAGAAACATTGCGCACCACCCCGTGATGTTTTTCTCACTCCTACTAGTGAATGTAATGTAACACACACCCATACAATGCGCACCACCCCGTGAAGGTTTTCTCACTCCTACTAGTGAATGCAATGTAACACACACCCATACAATGCGAACCACCCCGTGATGTTTTTCTCACTCCTACTAGTGAATATAATGTAACACACACCCATACAATGCGCACCACCCCGTGATGTTTTTCTCACTCCTATTAGTGAATGTTATGTAACACACACCCATACAATGCGCAGCATCCCGTGATGTTTTTCTCACTCCTACTAGTGAATCTAATGTAACACACACCCATACAATGCGCACCACCCCGCGATGTTTTTCAGAAACCTATCCTACATTGCCACTGCATGTTCCCTGATCTCCCCATGCTGACCACCCCTCAGTGCTTTTCTCCATGCTACATTGCCACTCACTGCCTATCCTAATTCAGACCCTCCGATTCACACCACCCCGTGATGTTTTCCTCACTCCTAATAGTGAATGTAATGTAACACACACCCATACAATGCGCACCACCCCGTGATCTTTTTCTCACTCCTACTAGTGAATGTAATGTAACACACACCCATACAATGCGCACCACCCCGTGATGTTTTTCTCACTCCTACTAGTGAATCTAATGTAACACACACCCATACAATGCGCACCACCCCGTGATGTTTTTCTCACTCCTACTAGTGAATGTAATGTAACACACACCCATACAATGCGCACCACCCCGTGATGTTTTTCTCACTCCTACTAGTGAATGTAATGTAACACACACCCATACAATGCGCACCGACCCGTGATGTTTTTCTCACTGTTACTAGTGAATGTAATGTAACACACACCCATACAATGCGCACCACCCCGTGATGTTTTTTTCACTCCTACTAGTGAATGTAATGTAACACAAACCCATACAATGCGCACCACCCCGTGATGTTTTTCTCACTCCTACTAGGGAATGTAATGTAACACACACAAATACAATGCGCACCAAACCGTGATGTTTTTCTTACTCCTACTAGTGAATCTAATGTAACACACACCCATACAATGCGCCCCACCCCGTGATGTTTTTCTCACTCCTACTAGTGAAAGTAATGTAACACACACCCATACAATGCGCACCACCCCGTGATGTTTTTCTCACTCCTACTAGTGAATGTAATGTAACACACACAAATACAATGCGCACCACACCGTGATGTTTTTCTCACTCCTACTAGTGAATGTAACGTAACACACACAAATACAATGCGCACCACCCCGTGATGTTTTTCTCACTCCTACTAGTGAATGTAATGTAACACACACCCATACAATGCGCACCACCCCGTGATGTTTTTCTCACTCCTACTAGTGAATCTAATGTAACACACACCCATACAATGCGCACCACCCCGTGATGTTTTTCTCACTCCTACTAGTGAATCTAATGTAACACACACCCATACAATGCGCACCACCCCGTGATGTTTTTCTCACTCCTACTAGTGAATCTAATGTAACACACACCCATACAATGCACACCACCCCGTGATGTTTTTCTCACTCCTACTAGTGAATGTAATGTAACACACACCCATACAATGCGCACCACCCGGTGATGTTTTTCTCACTCCTACTAGTGAATGTAATGTAACACACACCCATACAATGCGCACCACCCCGTGATGTTTTTCTCACTCCTATTAGTGAATGTTATGTAACACACACCCATACAATACGCAGCATCCCGTGATGTTTTTCTCACTCCTACTAGTGAATCTAATGTAACACACACCCATACAATGCGCACCAACCCGCGATGTTTTTCAGAAACCTATCCTACATTGCCACTGCATGTTCCCTGATCTCCCCATGCTGACCACCCCTCAGTGCTTTTCTCCATGCTACATTGCCACTCACTGCCTATCCTAATTCAGACCCTCCGATTCACACCACCCCGTGATGTTTTCCTCACTCCTAATAGTGAATGTAATGTAACACACACCGATACAATGCGCACCACCCCGTGATGTTTTTCTCACTCCTACTAGTGAAAGTAATGTAACACACACCCATACAATGCGCACCACCCCGTGATGTTTTTCTCACTCCTACTAGTGAATGTAATGTAACACACACAAATACAATGCGCACCACACCGTGATGTTTTTCTCACTCCTACTAGTGAATGTAACGTAACACACACAAATACAATGCGCACCACCCCGTGATGTTTTTCTCACTCCTACTAGTGAATGTAATGTAACACACACCCATACAATGCGCACCACCCCGTGATGTTTTTCTCACTCCTACTAGTGAATCTAATGTAACACACACCCATACAATGCGCACCACCCCGTGATGTTTTTCTCACTCCTACTAGTGAATCTAATGTAACACACACCCATACAATGCGCACCACCCCGTGATGTTTTTCTCACTCCTACTAGTGAATCTAATGTAACACACACCCATACAATGCACACCACCCCGTGATGTTTTTCTCACTCCTACTAGTGAATGTAATGTAACACACACCCATACAATGCGCACCACCCGGTGATGTTTTTCTCACTCCTACTAGTGAATGTAATGTAACACACACCCATACAATGCGCACCACCCCGTGATGTTTTTCTCACTCCTATTAGTGAATGTTATGTAACACACACCCATACAATACGCAGCATCCCGTGATGTTTTTCTCACTCCTACTAGTGAATCTAATGTAACACACACCCATACAATGCGCACCAACCCGCGATGTTTTTCAGAAACCTATCCTACATTGCCACTGCATGTTCCCTGATCTCCCCATGCTGACCACCCCTCAGTGCTTTTCTCCATGCTACATTGCCACTCACTGCCTATCCTAATTCAGACCCTCCGATTCACACCACCCCGTGATGTTTTCCTCACTCCTAATAGTGAATGTAATGTAACACACACCGATACAATGCGCACCACCCCGTGATGTTTTTCTCACTCCTACTAGTGAATCTAATGTAACACACACCCATACAATGCACACCACCCCGTGATGTTTTTCTCACTCCTACTAGTGAATCTAATGTAACACACACCCATACAATGCGCACCACCCCGTGATGTTTTTCTCACTCCTACTAGTGAATCTAATGTAACACACACCCATACAATGCGCACCACCCCGTGATGTTTTTCTCACTCCTACTAGTGAATGTAATGTAACACACACCCATACAATGCGCACCACTCCGTGATGTTTTTCTCACTCCTACTAGTGAATCTAATGTAACACACACCCATACAATGCGTACCACCCCGTGATGTTTTTCTCACTCCTACTAGTGAATCTAATGTAACACACACCCATAAAATGCGCACCACCCCGTGATGTTTTTCTCACTCCTACTAGTGAATGTAATGTAACACACACCCATACAATGCGCACCACCCCGTGATGTTTTTCTCACTCCTACTAGTTAATGTAATGTAATACACACCCACACAATGCGCACCACCCCGTGATGTTTTTCTCACTCCTACTAGTGAATGTAATGTAACACACACCCACACAATGCGCACCACCCCGTGATGTTTTTCTCACTCCTACTAGTGAATGTAATGTAACACACACAGAAACAATGCGCACCACCCCGTGATGTTTTTCTCACTCCTGCTAGTGAATGTAATGTAACACACACCCATACAAAGCGCACCACCCCGTGATGTTTTTCTCACTCCTACTAGTGAATGTAATGTAACACACACCCATACAATGCGCACCACCCCGTGATGTTTTTCTCACTCCTACTAGTGAATCTAATGTAACACACACCCATACAATGCGCACCACCCCGTGATGTTTTTCTCACTCCTACTAGTGAATGTAATGTAACACACACCCAAACAATGCGCACCACCCCGTGATGTTTTTCTCACTCCTACTAGTGAATGTAATATAACACACACCCACACAATGCGCACCACCCCGTGATGTTTTTCTCACTCCTACTAGTGAATGTAATGTAACACACACAGAAACAATGCGCACCACCCCGTGATGTTTTTCTCACTCCTGCTAGTGAATGTAATGTAACACACA
Organism: Cavia porcellus; assembly: GCF_034190915.1. NCBI lineage: Eukaryota > Metazoa > Chordata > Mammalia > Rodentia > Caviidae > Cavia > Cavia porcellus. The sequence continues at coordinate 9,673 of NW_026947785.1, forward strand.
CAGAAACAATGCGCACCACCCCATGATGTTTTCCCACTCCTACTAGTGAATGTAATGTAACACACACCCATACAATGCGCACCACCCCGTGATGTTTTTCTCACTCCTATTAGTGAATGTTATGTAACACACACCCATACAATACGCAGCATCCCGTGATGTTTTTCTCACTCCTACTAGTGAATCTAATGTAACACACACCCATACAATGCGCACCACCCCGCGATGTTTTTCAGAAACCTATCCTACATTGCCACTGCATGTTCCCTGATCTCCCCATGCTGACCACCCCTCAGTGCTTTTCTCCATGCTACATTGCCACTCACTGCCTATCCTAATTCAGACCCTCCGATTCACACCACCCCGTGATGTTTTCCTCACTCCTAATAGTGAATGTAATGTAACACACACCCATACAATGCGCACCACCCCGTGATGTTTTTCTCACTCCTACTAGTGAATCTAATGTAACACACACACATACAATGCACACCGCCCCGTGATGTTTTTCTCACTCCTACTAGTGAATCTAATGTAACACACACCCATACAATGCGCACCACCCCGTGATGTTTTTCTCACTCCTACTAGTGAATCTAATGTAACACACACCCATACAATGCGCACCACCCCGTGATGTTTTTCTCACTCCTACTAGTGAATGTAATGTAACACACACCCATACATTGCGCACCACTCCGTGATGTTTTTCTCACTCCTACTAGTGAATCTAATGTAACACACACCCATACAATGCGTACCACCCCGTGATGTTTTTCTCACTCCTACTAGTGAATCTAATGTAACACACACCCATACAATGCGCACCACCCCGTGATGTTTTTCTCACTCCTACTAGTGAATGTAATGTAACACACACCCATACAATGCACACCACCCCGTGATGTTTTTCTCACTCCTACTAGTTAATGTAATATAATACACACCCACATAATGCGCACCACCCCGTGATGTTTTTCTCACTCCTACTAGTGAATGTAATGTAACACACACCCACACAATGGGCACCACCCCGTGATGTTTTTCTCACTCCTACTAGTGAATGTAATGTAACACACACCCACACAATGCGCACCACCCCGTGATGTTTTTCTCACTCCTAATAGTGAATGTAATGTAACACACACAGAAACAATGCGCACCACCCCGTGATGTTTTTCTCACTCCTGCTAGTCAATGTAATGTAACACACACCCATACAATGCGCACCACCCCGTGAAGTTTTTCTCACTCCTACTAGTGAATGTAAAGTAACACACACCCATACAATGCGCACCACCCCGTGATGTTTTTCTCACTCCTACTAGTGAATGTAATGTAACACACACCCATACAATGCGCACCACCCCGTGATGTTTTTCTCACTCCTATTAGTGAATGTTATGTAACACACACCCATACAATGCGCAGCATCCCGTGATGTTTTTCTCACTCCTACTAGTGAATCTAATGTAACACACACCCATACAATGCGCACCACCCCGCGATGTTTTTCAGAAACCTATCCTACATTGCCACTGCATGTTCCCTGATCTCCCCATGCTGACCAACCCTCAGTGCTTTTCTCCATGCTACATTGCCACTCACTGCCTATCCTAATTCAGACCCTCCGATTCACACCACTCCGTGATGTTTTCCTCACTCCTACTAGTGAATGCAATGTAACACACACCCATACAATGCGCACCACCCCGTGATGTTTTTCTCACTCCTACTAGTGAATGTAATGTAACACACACCCATACAATGCGCACCACCCCGCGATGTTTTTCTCACTCCTACTAGATTATGTAATGTAACACACACCCATACAATGCGCACCACCCCGTGATGTTTTTCTCACTCCTACTAGTGAATGTAATGTAACACACACCCATACAATGCGCACCACCCCGTGATGTTTTTCTCGCTCCTACTAGTGAATGTAATGTAACACACACCCATACAATGCGCACCACCCCGTGATGTTTTTCTCACTCCTACTAGTGAATCTAATGTAACACACACCCATACAATGCGCACCACCCCGTGATGTTTTTCTCACTCCTACTAGTGAATGTAATGTAACACACACCCATACAATGCGCACCACCCCGTGATGTTTTTCTCACTCCTACTAGTGAATCTAATGTAACACACACCCATACAATGCGCACCACCCCGTGATGTTTTTCTCACTCCTACTAGTGAATCTAATGTAACACACACCCATACAATGCGCACCACCCCGTGATGTTTTTCTCACTCCTACTAGTGAATGTAATGTAACACACACAGAAACAATGCGCACCACCCCGTGATGTTTTTCTCACTCCTGCTAGTGAATGTAATGTAACACACACAGAAACAATGCGCACCACCCCGTGATGTTTTTCTCACTCCTACTAGTGAATGTAATGTAACACACACCCATACAATGCGCACAACCCCGTGATGTTTTTCTCACTCCTATTAGTGAATGTTTTGTAACACACACCCATACAATACGCAGCATCCCGTGATGTTTTTCTCACTCCTACTAGTGAATCTAATGTAACACACACCCATACAATGCGCACCACCCCGCGATGTTTTTCAGAAACCTATCCTACATTGCCACTGCATGTTCCCTGATCTCCCCATGCTGACCACCCCTCAGTGCTTTTCTCCATGCTACATTGCCACTCACTGCCTATCCTAATTCAGACCCTCCGATTCACACCACCCCGTGATGTTTTCCTCACTCCTAATAGTGAATGTAATGTAACACACACCCATACAATGCGCACCACCCCGTGATGTTTTTCTCACTCCTACTAGTGAATCTAATGCAACACACACCCATACAATGCACACCACCCCGTGATGTTTTTCTCACTCCTACTAGTGAATGTAATGTAACACACACCAATACAATGCGCACCACCCCGTGATGTTTTTCTCACTCCTACTAGTGAATCTAATGTAACACACACCCATACAATGCGCACCACCCCGTGATGTTTTTCTCACTCCTACTAGTGAATGTAATGTAACACACACCCATACAATGCGCACCACCCCGTGAAGTTTTTCTCACTCCTACTAGTGAATGTAATGTAACACACACCCATACAATGCGCACCGACCCGTGATGTTTTTCTCACTGTTACTAGTGAATGTAATGTAACACACACCCATACAATGCGCACCACCCCGTGATGTTTTTCTCACTCCTACTAGTGAATGTAATGTAACACACACCCATACAATGCGCACCACTCCGTGATGTTTTTCTCACTCCTACTAGTGAATCTAATGTAACACACACCCATACAATGCGCACCACCCCGCGATGTTTTTCAGAAACCTATCCTACATTGCCACTGCATGTTCCCTGATCTCCCCATGCTGACCACCCCTCTGTGCTTTTCTCCATGCTACATTGCCACTCACTGCCTATCCTAATTCAGACCCTCCGATTCACACCACCCCGTGATGTTTTCCTCACTCCTAATAGTGAATGTAATGTAACACACACCCATACAATGCGCACCACCCCGTGATGTTTTTCTCACTCCTACTAGTGAATGTAATGTAACACACACCCATACAATGCGCACCACCCCGTGATGTTTTTCTCACTCCTACTAGTGAATCTAATGTAACACACACCCATACAATGCGCACCACCCCGTGATGTTTTTCTCACTCCTACTAGTGAATGTAATGTAACACACACCCATACAATGCGCACCACCCCGTGATGTTTTTCTCACTCCTACTAGTGAATGTAATGTAACACACACCCATACAATGCGCACCGACCCGTGATGTTTTTCTCACTGTTACTAGTGAATGTAATGTAACACACACCCATACAATGCGCACCACCCCGTGATGTTTTTTTCACTCCTACTAGTGAATGTAATGTAACACAAACCCATACAATGCGCACCACCCCGTGATGTTTTTCTCACTGCTACTAGTGAATGTAATGTAACACACACAAATACAATGCGCACCACCCCGTGATGTTTTTCTCACTCCTACTAGTGAATCTAATGTAACACACACCCATACAATGCGCACCACCCCGTGATGTTTTTCTCACTCCTACTAGTGAAAGTAATGTAACACACACCCATACAATGCGCACCACCCCGTGATGTTTTTCTCACTCCTACTAGTGAATGTAATGTAACACACACAAATACAATGCGCACCACCCCGTGATGTTTTTCTCACTCCTACTAGTGAATGTAACGTAACACACACAAATACAATGCGCACCACCCCGTGATGTTTTTCTCACTCCTACTAGTGAATGTAATGTAACACACACCCATACAATGCGCACCACCCCGTGATGTTTTTCTCACTCCTACTAGTTAATCTAATGTAACACACACCCATACAATGCGCACCACCCCGTGATGTTTTTCTCACTCCTACTAGTGAATCTAATGTAACACACACCCATACAATGCGCACCACCCCGTGATGTTTTTCTCACTCCTACTAGTGAATCTAATGTAACACACACCCATACAATGCACACCACCCCGTGATGTTTTTCTCACTCCTACTAGTGAATGTAATGTAACACACACCCATACAATGCGCACCACCCCGTGATGTTTTTCTCACTCCTACTAGTGAATGTAATGTAACACACACCCATACAATGCGCACCACCCCGTGATGTTTTTCTCACTCCTATTAGTGAATGTTATGTAACACACACCCATACAATACGCAGCATCCCGTGATGTTTTTCTCACTCCTACTAGTGAATCTAATGTAACACACACCCATACAATGCGCACCACCCCGCGATGTTTTTCAGAAACCTATCCTACATTGCCACTGCATGTTCCCTGATCTCCCCATGCTGACCACCCCTCAGTGCTTTTCTCCATGCTACATTGCCACTCACTGCCTATCCTAATTCAGACCCTCCGATTCACACCACCCCGTGATGTTTTCCTCACTCCTAATAGTGAATGTAATGTAACACACACCCATACAATGCGCACCACCCCGTGATGTTTTTCTCACTCCTACTAGTGAATCTAATGTAACACACACCCATACAATGCACACCACCCCGTGATGTTTTTCTCACTCCTACTAGTGAATCTAATGTAACACACACCCATACAATGCGCACCACCCCGTGATGTTTTTCTCACTCCTACTAGTGAATCTAATGTAACACACACCCATACAATGCGCACCACCCCGTGATGTTTTTCTCACTCCTACTAGTGAATCTAATGTAACACACACCCATACAATGCACACCACCCCGTGATGTTTTTCTCACTCCTACTAGTGAATGTAATGTAACACACACCCATACAATGCGCACCACCCGGTGATGTTTTTCTCACTCCTACTAGTGAATGTAATGTAACACACACCCATACAATGCACACCACCCCGTGATGTTTTTCTCACTCCTATTAGTGAATGTTATGTAACACACACCCATACAATACGCAGCATCCCGTGATGTTTTTCTCACTCCTACTAGTGAATCTAATGTAACACACACCCATACAATGCGCACCAACCCGCGATGTTTTTCAGAAACCTATCCTACATTGCCACTGCATGTTCCCTGATCTCCCCATGCTGACCACCCCTCAGTGCTTTTCTCCATGCTACATTGCCACTCACTGCCTATCCTAATTCAGACCCTCCGATTCACACCACCCCGTGATGTTTTCCTCACTCCTAATAGTGAATGTAATGTAACACACACCGATACAATGCGCACCACCCCGTGATGTTTTTCTCACTCCTACTAGTGAATCTAATGTAACACACACCCATACAATGCACACCACCCCGTGATGTTTTTCTCACTCCTACTAGTGAATCTAATGTAACACACACCCATACAATGCGCACCACCCCGTGATGTTTTTCTCACTCCTACTAGTGAATCTAATGTAACACACACCCATACAATGCGCACCACCCCGTGATGTTTTTCTCACTCCTACTAGTGAATGTAATGTAACACACACCCATACAATGCGCACCACTCCGTGATGTTTTTCTCACTCCTACTAGTGAATCTAATGTAACACACACCCATACAATGCGTACCACCCCGTGATGTTTTTCTCACTCCTACTAGTGAATCTAATGTAACACACACCCATAAAATGCGCACCACCCCGTGATGTTTTTCTCACTCCTACTAGTGAATGTAATGTAACACACACCCATACAATGCGCACCACCCCGTGATGTTTTTCTCACTCCTACTAGTTAATGTAATGTAATACACACCCACACAATGCGCACCACCCCGTGATGTTTTTCTCACTCCTACTAGTGAATGTAATGTAACACACACCCACACAATGCGCACCACCCCGTGATGTTTTTCTCACTCCTACTAGTGAATGTAATGTAACACACACAGAAACAATGCGCACCACCCCGTGATGTTTTTCTCACTCCTGCTAGTGAATGTAATGTAACACACACCCATACAAAGCGCACCACCCCGTGATGTTTTTCTCACTCCTACTAGTGAATGTAATGTAACACACACCCATACAATGCGCACCACCCCGTGATGTTTTTCTCACTCCTACTAGTGAATCTAATGTAACACACACCCATACAATGCGCACCACCCCGTGATGTTTTTCTCACTCCTACTAGTGAATGTAATGTAACACACACCCAAACAATGCGCACCACCCCGTGATGTTTTTCTCACTCCTACTAGTGAATGTAATGTAACACACACCCACACAATGCGCACCACCCCGTGATGTTTTTCTCACGCCTACTAGTGAATGTAATGTAACACACACAGAAACAATGCGCACCACCCCGTGATGTTTTTCTCACTCCTGCTAGTGAATGTAATGTAACACACACAGAAACAATGCGCACCACCCCATGATGTTTTCCCACTCCTACTAGTGAATGTAATGTAACACACACCCATACAATGCGCACCACCCCGTGATGTTTTTCTCACTCCTATTAGTGAATGTTATGTAACACACACCCATACAATACGCAGCATCCCGTGATGTTTTTCTCACTCCTACTAGTGAATCTAATGTAACACACACCCATACAATGCGCACCACCCCGCGATGTTTTTCAGAAACCTATCCTACATTGCCACTGCATGTTCCCTGATCTCCCCATGCTGACCACCCCTCATTGCTTTTCTCCATGCTACATTGCCACTCACTGCCTATCCTAATTCAGACCCTCCGATTCACACCACCCCGTGATGTTTTCCTCACTCCTAATAGTGAATGTAATGTAACACACACCCATACAATGCGCACCACCCCGTGATGTTTTTCTCACTCCTACTAGTGAATCTAATGTAACACACACACATACAATGCACACCGCCCCGTGATGTTTTTCTCACTCCTACTAGTGAATCTAATGTAACACACACCCATACAATGCGCACCACCCCGTGATGTTTTTCTCACTCCTACTAGTGAATCTAATGTAACACACACCCATACAATGCGCACCACCCCGTGATGTTTTTCTCACTCCTACTAGTGAATGTAATGTAACACACACCCATACATTGCGCACCACTCCGTGATGTTTTTCTCACTCCTACTAGTGAATCTAATGTAACACACACCCATACAATGCGTACCACCCCGTGATGTTTTTCTCACTCCTACTAGTGAATCTAATGTAACACACACCCATACAATGCGCACCACCCCGTGATGTTTTTCTCACTCCTACTAGTGAATGTAATGTAACACACACCCATACAATGCACACCACCCCGTGATGTTTTTCTCACTCCTACTAGTTAATGTAATATAATACACACCCACATAATGCGCACCACCCCGTGATGTTTTTCTCACTCCTACTAGTGAATGTAATGTAACACACACCCACACAATGGGCACCACCCCGTGATGTTTTTCTCACTCCTACTAGTGAATGTAATGTAACACACACCCACACAATGCGCACCACCCCGTGATGTTTTTCTCACTCCTAATAGTGAATGTAATGTAACACACACAGAAACAATGCGCACCACCCCGTGATGTTTTTCTCACTCCTGCTAGTCAATGTAATGTAACACACACCCATACAATGCGCACCACCCCGTGAAGTTTTTCTCACTCCTACTAGTGAATGTAAAGTAACACACACCCATACAATGCGCACCACCCCGTGATGTTTTTCTCACTCCTACTAGTGAATGTAATGTAACACACACCCATACAATGCGCACCACCCCGTGATGTTTTTCTCACTCCTATTAGTGAATGTTATGTAACACACACCCATACAATGCGCAGCATCCCGTGATGTTTTTCTCACTCCTACTAGTGAATCTAATGTAACACACACCCATACAATGCGCACCACCCCGCGATGTTTTTCAGAAACCTATCCTACATTGCCACTGCATGTTCCCTGATCTCCCCATGCTGACCAACCCTCAGTGCTTTTCTCCATGCTACATTGCCACTCACTGCCTATCCTAATTCAGACCCTCCGATTCACACCACCCCGTGATGTTTTCCTCACTCCTACTAGTGAATGCAATGTAACACACACCCATACAATGCGCACCACCCCGTGATGTTTTTCTCACTCCTACTAGTGAATGTAATGTAACACACACCCATACAATGCGCACCACCCCGCGATGTTTTTCTCACTCCTACTAGATTATGTAATGTAACACACACCCATACAATGCGCACCACCCCGTGATGTTTTTCTCACTCCTACTAGTGAATGTAATGTAACACACACCCATACAATGCGCACCACCCCGTGATGTTTTTCTCGCTCCTACTAGTGAATGTAATGTAACACACACCCATACAATGCGCACCACCCCGTGATGTTTTTCTCACTCCTACTAGTGAATCTAATGTAACACACACCCATACAATGCGCACCACCCCGTGATGTTTTTCTCACTCCTACTAGTGAATGTAATGTAACACACACCCATACAATGCGCACCACCCCGTGATGTTTTTCTCACTCCTACTAGTGAATCTAATGTAACACACACCCATACAATGCGCAGCACCCCGTGATGTTTTTCTCACTCCTACTAGTGAATCTAATGTAACACACACCCATACAATGCGCACCACCCCGTGATGTTTTTCTCACTCCTACTAGTGAATGTAATGTAACACACACAGAAACAATGCGCACCACCCCGTGATGTTTTTCTCACTCCTGCTAGTGAATGTAATGTAACACACACAGAAACAATGCGCACCACCCCGTGATGTTTTTCTCACTCCTACTAGTGAATGTAATGTAACACACACCCATACAATGCGCACAACCCCGTGATGTTTTTCTCACTCCTATTAGTGAATGTTTTGTAACACACACCCATACAATACGCAGCATCCCGTGATGTTTTTCTCACTCCTACTAGTGAATCTAATGTAACACACACCCATACAATGCGCACCACCCCGCGATGTTTTTCAGAAACCTATCCTACATTGCCACTGCATGTTCCCTGATCTCCCCATGCTGACCACCCCTCAGTGCTTTTCTCCATGCTACATTGCCACTCACTGCCTATCCTAATTCAGACCCTCCGATTCACACCACCCCGTGATGTTTTCCTCACTCCTAATAGTGAATGTAATGTAACACACACCCATACAATGCGCACCACCCCGTGATGTTTTTCTCACTCCTACTAGTGAATCTAATGCAACACACACCCATACAATGCACACCACCCCGTGATGTTTTTCTCACTCCTACTAGTGAATCTAATGTAACACACACCCATACAATGCGCACCACCCCGTGATGTTTTTCTCACTCCTACTAGTGAATCTAATGTAACACACACCCATACAATGCGCACCACCCCGCGATGTTTTTCAGAAACCTATCCTACATTGCCACTGCATGTTCCCTGATCTCCCCATGCTGACCACCCCTCAGTGCTTTTCTCCATGCTACATTGCCACTCACTGCCTATCCTAATTCAGACCCTCAGATTCACACCACCCCGTGATGTTTTCCTCACTCCTAATAGTGAATGTAATGTAACACACACCCATACAATGCGCACCACCCCGTGATGTTTTTCTCACTCCTACTAGTGAATCTAATGTAACACACACCCATACAATGCGCACCATCCCGTGATGTTTTTCTCACTCCTACTAGTGAATCTAATGTAACACACACCCATACAATGCGCACCACCCCGTGATGTTTTTCTCACTCCTACTAGTGAATCTAATGTAACACACACCCATACAATGCGCACCACCCCGTGATGTTTTTCTCACTCCTACTAGTGAATGTAATGTAACACACACCCATACAATGCGCACCACTCCGTGATGTTTTTCTCACTCCTACTAGTGAATCTAATGTAACACACACCCATACAATGCGCACCACCCCGCGATGTTTTTCAGAAACCTATCCTACATTGCCACTGCATGTTCCCTGATCTCCCCATGCTGACCACCCCTCAGTGCTTTTCTCCATGCTACATTGCCACTCACTGCCTATCCTAATTCAGACCCTCCGATTCACACCACCCCTGATGTTTTCCTCACTCCTACTAGTGAATGTAATGTAACACACACCCATACAATGCACACCACCCCGTGATGTTTTTCTCACTCCTACTAGTGAATGTAATGTAACACACACCCATACAATGCGCACCACCCCGTGATGTTTTTCTCACTCCTACTAGTGAATCTAATGTAACACACACCCATACAATGCGCACCACCCCGTGATGTTTTTCTCACTCCTACTAGTGAATGTAATGTAACACACACCCATACAATGCGCACCACCCCGTGATGTTTTTCTCACTCCTACTAGTGAATGTAATGTAACACACACCCATACAATGCGCACCGACCCGTGATGTTTTTCTCACTGTTACTAGTGAATGTAATGTAACACACACCCATACAATGCGCACCACCCCGTGATGTTTTTCTCACTCCTACTAGTGAATGTAATGTAACACACACCCATACAATGCGAACCACTCCGTGATGTTTTTCTCACTCCTACTAGTGAATCTAATGTAACACACACCCATACAATGCGCACCACCCCGCGATGTTTTTCAGAAACCTATCCTACATTGCCACTGCATGTTCCCTGATCTCCCCATGCTGACCACCCCTCTGTGCTTTTCTCCATGCTACATTGCCACTCACTGCCTATCCTAATTCAGACCCTCCGATTCACACCACCCCGTGATGTTTTCCTCACTCCTAATAGTGAATGTAATGTAACACACACCCATACAATGCGCACCACCCCGTGATGTTTTTCTCACTCCTACTAGTGAATGTAATGTAACACACACCCATACAATGCGCACCACCCCGTGATGTTTTTCTCACTCCTACTAGTGAATCTAATGTAACACACACCCATACAATGCGCACCACCCCGTGATGTTTTTCTCACTCCTACTAGTGAATGTAATGTAACACACACCCATACAATGCGCACCACCCCGTGATGTTTTTCTCACTCCTACTAGTGAATGTAATGTAACACACACCCATACAATGCGCACCGACCCGTGATGTTTTTCTCACTGTTACTAGTGAATGTAATGTAACACACACCCATACAATGCGCACCACCCCGTGATGTTTTTTTCACTCCTACTAGTGAATGTAATGTAACACAAACCCATACAATGCGCACCACCCCGTGATGTTTTTCTCACTGCTACTAGTGAATGTAATGTAACACACACAAATACAATGCGCACCACCCCGTGATGTTTTTCTCACTCCTACTAGTGAATCTAATGTAACACACACCCATACAATGCGCACCACCCCGTGATGTTTTTCTCACTCCTACTAGTGAAAGTAATGTAACACACACCCATACAATGCGCACCACCCCGTGATGTTTTTCTCACTCCTACTAGTGAATGTAATGTAACACACACAAATACAATGCGCACCACCCCGTGATGTTTTTCTCACTCCTACTAGTGAATGTAACGTAACACACACAAATACAATGCGCACCACCCCGTGATGTTTTTCTCACTCCTACTAGTGAATGTAATGTAACACACACCCATACAATGCGCACCACCCCGTGATGTTTTTCTCACTCCTACTAGTTAATCTAATGTAACACACACCCATACAATGCGCACCACCCCGTGATGTTTTTCTCACTCCTACTAGTGAATCTAATGTAACACACACCCATACAATGCGCACCACCCCGTGATGTTTTTCTCACTCCTACTAGTGAATCTAATGTAACACACACCCATACAATGCACACCACCCCGTGATGTTTTTCTCACTCCTACTAGTGAATGTAATGTAACACACACCCATACAATGCGCACCACCCCGTGATGTTTTTCTCACTCCTACTAGTGAATGTAATGTAACACACACCCATACAATGCGCACCACCCCGTGATGTTTTTCTCACTCCTATTAGTGAATGTTATGTAACACACACCCATACAATACGCAGCATCCCGTGATGTTTTTCTCACTCCTACTAGTGAATCTAATGTAACACACACCCATACAATGCGCACCACCCCGCGATGTTTTTCAGAAACCTATCCTACATTGCCACTGCATGTTCCCTGATCTCCCCATGCTGACCACCCCTCAGTGCTTTTCTCCATGCTACATTGCCACTCACTGCCTATCCTAATTCAGACCCTCCGATTCACACCACCCCGTGATGTTTTCCTCACTCCTAATAGTGAATGTAATGTAACACACACCCATACAATGCGCACCACCCCGTGATGTTTTTCTCACTCCTACTAGTGAATCTAATGTAACACACACCCATACAATGCACACCACCCCGTGATGTTTTTCTCACTCCTACTAGTGAATCTAATGTAACACACACCCATACAATGCGCACCACCCCGTGATGTTTTTCTCACTCCTACTAGTGAATCTAATGTAACACACACCCATACAATGCGCACCACCCCGTGATGTTTTTCTCACTCCTACTAGTGAATGTAATGTAACACACACCCATACAATGCGCACCACTCCGTGATGTTTTTCTCACTCCTACTAGTGAATCTAATGTAACACACACCCATACAATGCGTACCACCCCGTGATGTTTTTCTCACTCCTACTAGTGAATCTAATGTAACACACACCCATACAATGCGCACCACCCCGTGATGTTTTTCTCACTCCTACTAGTGAATGTAATGTAACACACACCCATACAATGCACACCACCCCGTGATGTTTTTCTCACTCCTACTAGTTAATGTAATGTAATACACACCCACACAATGCGCACCACCCCGTGATGTTTTTCTCACTCCTACTAGTGAATGTAATGTAACACACACCCACACAATGGGCACCACCCCGTGATGTTTTTCTCACTCCTAGTAGTGAATGTAATGTAACACACACCCACACAATGCGCACCACCCCGTGATGTTTTTCTCACTCCTACTAGTGAATGTAATGTAACACACACAGAAACAATGCGCACCACTCCGTGATGTTTTTCTCACTCCTGCTAGTCAATGTAATGTAACACACACCCATACAATGCGCACCACCCCGTGAAGTTTTTCTCACTCCTACTAGTGAATGTAAAGTAACACACACCCATACAATGCGCACCACCCCGTGATGTTTTTGTCACTCCTACTAGTGAATGTAATGTAACACACACCCATACAATGCGCACCACCCCGTGATGTTTTTCTCACTCCTATAAGTGAATGTTATGTAACACACACCCATACAATGCGCAGCATCCCGTGATGTTTTTCTCACTCCTACTAGTGAATCTAATGTAACACACACCCATACAATGCGCACCACCCCGCGATGTTTTTCAGAAACCTATCCTACATTGCCACTGCATGTTCCCTGATCTCCCCATGCTGACCAACCCTCAGTGCTTTTCTCCATGCTACATTGCCACTCACTGCCTATCCTAATTCAGACCCTCCGATTCACACCACCCCGTGATGTTTTCCTCACTCCTACTAGTGAATGTAATGTAACACACACCCATACAATGCGCACCACCCCGTGATGTTTTTCTCACTCCTATTAGTGAATGTAATGTAACACACACCCATACAATGGGCACCACCCCGTGATGTTTTTCTCACTCCTACTAGATTATGTAATGTAACACACACCCATACAATGCGCACCACCCCGTGATGTTTTTCTCACTCCTACTAGTGAATGTAATGTAACACACACCAATACAATGCGCACCACCCCGTGATGTTTTTCTCGCTCCTACTAGTGAATGTAATGTAACACACAGCCATACAATGCGCACCACCCCGTGATGTTTTTCTCACTCCTACTAGTGAATCTAATGTAACACACACCCATACAATGCGCACCACCCCGCGATGTTTTTCAGAAACCTATCCTACATTGCCACTCCATGTTCCCTGATCTCCCCATGCTGACCACCCCTCTGTGCTTTTCTCCATGCTACATTGCCACTCACTGCCTATCCTAATTCAGACCCTCCGATTCACACCACCCCGTGATGTTTTCCTCACTCCTAATAGTGAATGTAATGTAACACACACCCATACAATGCGCACCACCCCGTGATGTTTTTCTCACTCCTACTAGTGAATGTAATGTAACACACACCCATACAATGCGCACCACCCCGTGATGTTTTTCTCACTCCTACTAGTGAATCTAATGTAACACACACCCATACAATGCGCACCACCCCGTGATGTTTTTCTCACTCCTACTAGTGAATGTAATGTAACACACACCCATACAATGCGCACCACCCCGTGATGTTTTTCTCACTCCTACTAGTGAATGTAATGTAACACACACCCATACAATGCGCACCGACCCGTGATGTTTTTCTCACTGTTACTAGTGAATGTAATGTAACACACACCCATACAATGCGCACCACCCCGTGATGTTTTTTTCACTCCTACTAGTGAATGTAATGTAACACAAACCCATACAATGCGCACCACCCCGTGATGTTTTTCTCACTGCTACTAGTGAATGTAATGTAACACACACAAATACAATGCGCACCACCCCGTGATGTTTTTCTCACTCCTACTAGTGAATCTAATGTAACACACACCCATACAATGCGCACCACCCCGTGATGTTTTTCTCACTCCTACTAGTGAAAGTAATGTAACACACACCCATACAATGCGCACCACCCCGTGATGTTTTTCTCACTCCTACTAGTGAATGTAATGTAACACACACAAATACAATGCGCACCACCCCGTGATGTTTTTCTCACTCCTACTAGTGAATGTAACGTAACACACACAAATACAATGCGCACCACCCCGTGATGTTTTTCTCACTCCTACTAGTGAATGTAATGTAACACACACCCATACAATGCGCACCACCCCGTGATGTTTTTCTCACTCCTACTAGTGAATCTAATGTAACACACACCCATACAATGCGCACCACCCCGTGATGTTTTTCTCACTCCTACTAGTGAATCTAATGTAACACACACCCATACAATGCGCACCACCCCGTGATGTTTTTCTCACTCCTACTAGTGAATCTAATGTAACACACACCCATACAATGCACACCACCCCGTGATGTTTTTCTCACTCCTACTAGTGAATGTAATGTAACACACACCCATACAATGCGCACCACCCCGTGATGTTTTTCTCACTCCTACTAGTGAATGTAATGTAACACACACCCATACAATGCGCACCACCCGGTGATGTTTTTCTCACTCCTATTAGTGAATGTTATGTAACACACACCCATACAATACGCAGCATCCCGTGATGTTTTTCTCACTCCTACTAGTGAATCTAATGTAACACACACCCATACAATGCGCACCACCCCGCGATGTTTTTCAGAAATGTATCCTACATTGCCACTGCATGTTCCCTGATCTCCCCATGCTGACCACCCCTCAGTGCTTTTCTCCATGCTACATTGCCACTCACTGCCTATCCTAATTCAGACCCTCCGATTCACACCACCCCGTGATGTTTTCCTCACTCCTAATAGTGAATGTAATGTAACACACACCCATACAATGCGCACCACCCCGTGATGTTTTTCTCACTCCTACTAGTGAATCTAATGTAACACACACCCATACAATGCACACCACCCCGTGATGTTTTTCTCACTCCTACTAGTGAATCTAATGTAACACACACCCATACAATGCGCACCACCCCGTGATGTTTTTCTCACTCCTACTAGTGAATCTAATGTAACACACACCCATACAATGCGCACCACCCCGTGATGTTTTTCTCACTCCTACTAGTGAATGTAATGTAACACACACCCATACAATGCGCACCACTCCGTGATGTTTTTCTCACTCCTACTAGTGAATCTAATGTAACACACACCCATACAATGCGTACCACCCCGTGATGTTTTTCTCACTCCTACTAGTGAATCTAATGTAACACACACCCATACAATGCGCACCACCCCGTGATGTTTTTCTCACTCCTACTAGTGAATGTAATGTAACACACACCCATACAATGCACACCACCCCGTGATGTTTTTCTCACTCCTACTAGTTAATGTAATGTAATACACACCCACACAATGCGCACCACCCCGTGATGTTTTTCTCACTCCTACTAGTGAATGTAATGTAACACACACCCACACAATGGGCACCACCCCGTGATGTTTTTCTCACTCCTACTAGTGAATGTAATGTAACACACACCCACACAATGCGCACCACCCCGTGATGTTTTTCTCACTCCTACTAGTGAATGTAATGTAACACACACAGAAACAATGCGCACCACCCCGTGATGTTTTTCTCACTCCTGCTAGTCAATGTAATGTAACACACACCCATACAATGCGCACCACCCCGTGAAGTTTTTCTCACTCCTACTAGTGAATGTAAAGTAACACACACCCATACAATGCGCACCACCCCGTGATGTTTTTGTCACTCCTACTAGTGAATGTAATGTAACACACACCCATACAATGCGCACCACCCCGTGATGTTTTTCTCACTCCTATTAGTGAATGTTATGTAACACACACCCATACAATGCGCAGCATCCCGTGATGTTTTTCTCACTCCTACTAGTGAATCTAATGTAACACACACCCATACAATGCGCACCACCCCGCGATGTTTTTCAGAAACCTATCCTACATTGCCACTGCATGTTCCCTGATCTCCCCATGCTGACCAACCCTCAGTGCTTTTCTCCATGCTACATTGCCACTCACTGCCTATCCTAATTCAGACCCTCCGATTCACACCACCCCGTGATGTTTTCCTCACTCCTACTAGTGAATGTAATGTAACACACACCCATACAATGCGCACCACCCCGTGATGTTTTTCTCACTCCTATTAGTGAATGTAATGTGACACACACCCATACAATGGGCACCACCCCGTGATGTTTTTCTCACTCCTACTAGATTATGTAATGTAACACACACCCATACAATGCGCACCACCCCGTGATGTTTTTCTCACTCCTACTAGTGAATGTAATGTAACACACACCCATACAATGCGCACCACCCCGTGATGTTTTTCTCGCTCCTACTAGTGAATGTAATGTAACACACAGCCATACAATGCGCACCACCCCGTGATGTTTTTCTCACTCCTACTAGTGAATCTAATGTAACACACACCCATACAATGCGCACCACCCCGTGATGTTTTTCTCACTCCTACTAGTGAATGTAATGTAACACACACCCATACAATGCGCACCACCCCGTGATGTTTTTCTCACTCCTACTAGTGAATGTAATGTAACACACACCCATACAATGCGCACCACCCCGTGATGTTTTTCTCACTCCTACTAGTGAATCTAATGTAACACACACCCATACAATGCGCACCACCCCGTGATGTTTTTCTCACTCCTACTAGTGAATGTAATGTAACACACACAGAAACAATGCGCACCACCCCGTGATGTTTTTCTCACTCCTGCTAGTGAATGTAATGTAACACACACAGAAACAATGCGCACCACCCCGTGATGTTTTTCTCACTCCTACTAGTGAATGTAATGTAACACACACCCATACAATGCGCACCACCCCGTGATGTTTTTCTCACTCCTATTAGTGAATGTTATGTAACACACACCCATACAATACGCAGCATCCCGTGATGTTTTTCTCACTCCTACTAGTGAATCTAATGTAACACACATCCATACAATGCGCACCACCCCGCGATGTTTTTCAGAAACCTATCCTACATTGCCACTGCATGTTCCCTGATCTCCCCATGCTGACCACCCCTCAGTGCTTTTCTCCATGCTACATTGCCACTCACTGCCCATCCTAATTCAGACCCTCCGATTCAGACCACCCCGTGATGTTTTCCTCACTCCTAATAGTGAATGTAATGTAACACACACCCATACAATGCGCACCACCCCGTGATGTTTTTCTCACTCCTACTAGTGAATCTAATGCAACACACACCCATACAATGCACACCACCCCGTGATGTTTTTCTCACTCCTACTAGTGAATCTAATGTAACACACACCCATACCATGCGCACCACCCCGTGATGTTTTTCTCACTCCTACGAGTGAATCTAATGTAACACACACCCATACAATCCGCACCACCCCGTGATGTTTTTCTCACTCCTACTAGTGAATGTAATGTAACACACACCCATACAATGCGCACCACCCCGTGATGTTTTTCTCACTCCTACTAGTGAATCTCATGTAACACACACCCATACAATGCGCACCACCCCGTGATGTTTTTCTCACTCCTACTAGTGAATGTAATGTAACACACACCCATACAATGCGCACCACCCCGTGATGTTTTTCTCACTCCTACTAGTGAATGTAATGTAACACACACCCATACAATGCGCACCACCCCGTGATGTTTTTCTCACTCCTACTAGTGAATGTAATGTAACACACACCCATACAATGCGCACCACCCCGTGATGTTTTTCTCACTCCTACTAGTGAATCTAATGTAACACACACCCATACAATGCGCACCACCCCGTGATGTTTTTCTCACTCCTACTAGTGAATGTAATGTAACACACACCCATACAATGCGCACAACCCCGTGATGTTTTTCTCACTCCTACTAGTGAATGTAATGTAACACACACCCATACAATGCGCACCACCCCGTGATGTTTTTCTCACTCCTACTAGTGAATCTAATGTAACACACACCCATACAATGCGTACCACCCCGTGATGTTTTTCTCACTCCTACTAGTGAATGTAATGTAACACACACAGAAACAATGCGCACCACCCCGTGATGTTTTTCTCACTCCTACTAGTGAATGTAATGTAACACACACCCATACAATGCGCACCACCCCGTGAAGTTTTTCTCACTCCTACTAGTGAATGTAATGTAACACACACCCATACAATGCGAACCACTCCGTGATGTTTGTCTCACTCCTACTAGTGAATATAATGTAACACACACCCATACAATGCGCACCACCCCGTGATGTTTTTCTCACTCCTATTAGTGAATGTTATGTAACACACACCCATACAATGCGCAGCATCCCGTGATGTTTTTCTCACTCTTACTAGTGAATCTAATGTAACACACACCCATACAATGCGCACCACCCCGCGATGTTATTCAGAAACCTATCCTACATTGCCACTGCATGTTCCCTGATCTCCCCATGCTGACCACCCCTCAGTGCTTTTCTCCATGCTGCATTGCCACTCACTGCCTATCCTAATTCAGACCCTCCGATTCACACCACCCCGTGATGTTTTCCTCACTCCTACTAGTGAATGTAATGTAACACACACCCATACAATGCGCACCACCCCGTGATGTTTTTCTCACTCCTACTAGTGAATGTAATGTAACACACACCCATACAATGCGCACCACCCCGTGATGTTTTTCTCACTCCTACTAGTGAATCTAATGTAACACACACCCATACAATGCGCACCACCCCGTGATGTTTTTCTCACTCCTACTAGTGAATGTAATGTAACACACACCCATACAATGCGCACCACCCCGTGATGTTTTTCTCACTCCTACTAGTGAATGTAATGTAACACACACCCATACAATGCGCACCGACCCGTGATGTTTTTCTCACTCTTACTAGTGAATGTAATGTAACACACACCCATACAATGCGTACCACCCCGTGATGTTTTTTTCACTCCTACTAGTGAATGTAATGTAACACAAACCCATACAATGCGCACCACCCCGTGATGTTTTTCTCACTCCTACTAGTGAATGTAATGTAACACACACAAATACAATGCGCACCACCCCGTGATGTTTTTCTCACTCCTACTAGTGAATCTAATGTAACACACACCCATACAATGCGCACCACCCCGTGATGTTTTTCTCACTCCTACTAGTGAAAGTAATGTAACACACACCCATATAATGCGCACCACCCCGTGATGTTTTTCTCACTCCTACTAGTGAATGTAATGTAACACACACAAATACAATGCGCACCACCCCGTGATGTTTTTCTCACTCCTACTAGTGAATGTAATGTAACACACACAAATACAATGCGCACCACCCCGTGATGTTTTTCTCACTCCTACTAGTGAATGTAATGTAACACACACCCATACAATGCGCACCACCCCGTGATGTTTTTCTCACTCCTACTAATTTATGTAATGTAACACACACCCATACAATGCGCAACACCCCGTGATGTTTTTCTCACTCCTACTAGTGAATGTAATGTAACACACACCCATACAATGCGCACCACCCCGTGATGTTTTTCTCACTCCTACTAGTGAATCTAATGTAACACACACCCATACAATGCGCACCACCCCGTGATGTTTTTCTCACTCCTACTAGTGAATCTAATGTAACACACACCCATACAATGCGCACCACCCCGTGATGTTTTTCTCACTCCTACTAGTGAATCTAATGTAACACACACCCATACAATGCGCACCACCCCGTGATGTTTTTCTCACTCCTACTAGTGAATGTAATGTAACACACACCCATACAATGCGCACCACCCCGTGATGTTTTTCTCACTCCTACTAGTGAATGTAATGTAACACACACCCATACAATGCGCACCACCCCGTGATGTTTTTCTCACTCCTACTAGTGAATCTAATGTAACACACACCCACACAATGCGCACCACCCCGTGATGTTTTTCTCACTCCTACTAGTGAATCTAATGTAACACACACCCATACAATGCGCACCACCCCGTGATGTTTTTCTCACTCCTACTAGTGAATGTAATGTAACACACACCCATACAATGCGCACCACCCCGTGATGTTTTTCCACTCCTACTAGTTAATGTAATGTAACACACAACAACACAATGCGCACCACCCCGTGATGTTTTTCTCACTCCTACTAGTGAATGTAATGTAACACACACCCACACAATGCGCACCACCCCGTCATGTTTTTCTCACTCCTACTAGTGAATGTAATGTAACACACACCCACACAATGCGCACCACCCCGTGATGTTTTTCTCACTCCTACTAGTGAATGTAATGTAACACACACAGAAACAATGCGCACCACCCCGTGATGTTTTTCTCACTCCTGCTAGTGAATGTAATGTAACACACACCCATACAATGCGCACCACCCCGTGAAGTTTTTCTCACTCCTACTAGTGAATGTAAAGTAACACACACCCATACAATGCGCACCACCCCGTGATGTTTTTCTCACTCCTACTAGTGAATGTAATGTAACACACACCCATACAATGCGCACCACCCCGTGATGTTTTTCTCACTCCTATTAGTGAATGTTATGTAACACACACCCATACAATGCGCAGCATCCCGTGATGTTTTTCTCACTCCTACTAGTGAATCTAATGTAACACACACGCATACAATGCGCACCACCCCGCGATGTTTTTCAGAAACCTATCCTACATTGCCACTGCATGTTCCCTGATCTCCCCATGCTGACCACCCCTCAGTGCTTTTCTCCATGCTACATTGCCACTCACTGCCTATCCTAATTCAGACCCTCCGATTCACACCACCCCGTGATGTTTTCCTCACTCCTACTAGTGAATGTAATGTAACACACACCCATACAATGCGCACCACCCCGTGATGTTTTTCTCACGCCTACTAGTGAATGTAATGTAACACACACCCATACAATGCGCACCACCCCGTAATGTTTTTCTCACTCCTACTAGTGAATGTAATGTAACACACACCCATACAATGCGCACCACCCCGTGATGTTTTTCTCACTCCTACTAGTGAATGTAATGTAACACACACCCACACAATGCGCACCACCCCGTGATGTTTTTCTCACTCCTACTAGTGAATGTAATGTAACACACACCCACACAATGGGCACCACCCCGTGATGTTTTTCTCACTCCTACTAGTGACTGTAATGTAACACACACCCACACAATGCGCACCACCCCGTGATGTTTTTCTCACTCCTACTAGTGAATGTAATGTAACACACACAGAAACAATGCGCACCACCCCATGATGTTTTTCTCACTCCTGCTAGTGAATGTAATGTAACACACACACATACAATGCGCACCACCCCGTGAAGTTTTTCTCACTCCTACTAGTGAATGTAAAGTAACACACACCCATACAATGCGCACCACCCCGTGATGTTTTTCTCACTCCTACTAGTGAATGTAATGTAACACACACCCATACAATGCGCACCACCCCGTGATGTTTTTCTCACTCCTATTAGTGAATGTTATGTAACACACACCCATAAAATGCGCAGCATCCCGTGATGTTTTTCTCACTCCTACTAGTGAATCTAATGTAACACACACGCATACAATGCGCACCACCCCGCGATGTTTTTCAGAAACCTATCCTACATTGCCACTGCATGTTCCCTGATCTCCCCATGCTTACCACCCCTCAGTGCTTTTCTCCATGCTACATTGCCACTCACTGCCTATCCTAATTCAGACCCTCCGATTCACACCACCCCGTGATGTTTTCCTCACTCCTACTAGTGAATGTAATGTAACACACACCCATACAATGCGCACCACCCCGTGATGTTTTTCTCACTCCTACTAGTGAATGTAATGTAACACACACCCATACAATGCGCACCACCCCGTGATGTTTTTCTCACTCCTACTAGTGAATGTAATGTAACACACACCCATACAATGCGCACCACCCCGTGATGTTTTTCTCACTCCTACTAGTGAATGTAATGTAACACACACCCATACAATGCGCACCACCCCGTGATGTTTTTCTCACTCCTACTAGTGAATCTAATGTAACACACACCCATACAATGCGCACCACCCCGTGATGTTTTTCTCACTCCTACTAGTGAATCTAATGTAACACACACCCATACAATGCGCACCACCCCGTGATGTTTTTCTCACTCCTACTAGTGAATGTAATGTAACACACACCCATACAATGCGCACCACCCCGTGATGTTTTTCTCACTCCTACTAGTGAATGTAATGTAACACACACCCATACAATGCGCACCACCCCGTGATGTTTTTCTCACTCCTACTAGTGAATCTAATGTAACACACACCCATACAATGCGCACCACCGCCTGATGTTTTTCTCACTCCTACTAGTGAATCTAATGTAACACACACCCATACAATGCGCACCACCCCGTGATGTTTTTCTCACTCCTACTAGTGAATGTAATGTAACACACACCCATACAATGCGCACCACCCCGTGATGTTTTTCTCACTCCTACTAGTTAATGTAATGTAACACACACCCACACAATGCGCACCACCCCGTGATGTTTTTCTCACTCCTACTAGTGAATGTAATGTAACACACACCCACACAATGCGCACCACCCCGTGATGTTTTTCTCACTCCTACTAGTGAATGTAATGTAACACACACCCACACAATGCGCACCACCCCGTGATGTTTTTCTCACTCCTACTAGTGAATGTAATGTAACACACACAGAAACAATGCGCACCACCCCGTGATGTTTTTCTCACTCCTGCTACTGAATGTAATGTAACACACACCCATACAATGCGCACCACCCCGTGAAGTTTTTCTCACTCCTACTAGTGAATGTAAAGTAACACACACCCATACAATGCGCACCACCCCGTGATGTTTTTCTCACTCCTACTTGTGAATGTAATGTAACACACACCCATACAATGCGCACCACCCCGTGATGTTTTTCTCACTCCTATTAGTGAATGTTATGTAACACACACCCATACAATGCGCAGCATCCCGTGATGTTTTTCTCACTCCTACTAGTGAATCTAATGTAACACACACGCATACAATGCGCACCACCCCGCGATGTTTTTCAGAAACCTATCCTACATTGCCACTGCATGTTCCCTGATCTCCCCATGCTGACCACCCCTCAGTGCTTTTCTCCATGCTAGATTGCCACTCACTGCCTATCCTAATTCAGACCCTCCGATTCACACCACCCCGTGATGTTTTCCTCACTCCTACTAGTGAATGTAATGTAACACACACCCATACAATGCGCACCACCCCGTGATGTTTTTCTCACTCCTACTAGTGAATGTAATGTAACACACACCCATACAATGCGCACCACCCCGTGATGTTTTTCTCACTCCTACTAGTGAATGTAATGTAACACACACCCATACAATGCGCACCACCCCGTGATGTTTTTCTCACTCCTAGTAGTTAATGTAATGTAACACACACCCACACAATGCGCACCACCCCGTGATGTTTTTCTCACTCCTACTAGTGAATGTAATGTAACACACACCCACACAATGGGCACCACCCCGTGATGTTTTTCTCACTCCTACTAGTGAATGTAATGTAACACACAACCACACAATGCGCACCACCCCGTGATGTTTTTCTCACTCCTACTAGTGAATGTAATGTAACACACACAGAAACAATGCGCACCACCCCATGATGTTTTTCTCACTCCTGCTAGTGAATGTAATGTAACACACACCCATACAATGCGCACCACCCCGTGAAGTTTTTCTCACTCCTACTAGTGAATGTAAAGTAACACACACCCATACAATGCGCACCACCCCGTGATGTTTTTCTCACTCCTACTAGTGAATGTAATGTAACACACACCCATACAATGCGCACCACCCCGTGATGTTTTTCTCACTCCTATTAGTGAATGTTATTTAACACACACCCATACAATGCGCAGCATCCCGTGATGTTTTTCTCACTCCTACTAGTGAATCTAATGTAACACACACGCATACAATGCGCACCACCCCGCGATGTTTTTCAGAAACCTATCCTACATTGCCACTGCATGTTCCCTGATCTCCCCATGCTGACCACCCCTCAGTGCTTTTCTCCATGCTACATTGCCACTCACTGCCTATCCTAATTCAGACCCTCCGATTCACACCACCCCGTGATGTTTTCCTCACTCCTACTAGTGAATGTAATGTAACACACACCCATACAATGCGCACCACCCCGTGATGTTTTTCTCACTCCTACTAGTGAATGTAATGTAACACACACCCATTCAATGCGCACCACCCCGTGATGTTTTTCTCACTCCTACTAGTGAATGTAATGTAACACACACCCATACAATGCGCACCACCCCGTGATGTTTTTCTCACTCCTACTAGTGAATCTAATGTAACACACACCCATACAATGCGCACCACCCCGTGATGTTTTTCTCACTCCTACTAGTGAATCTAATGTAACACACACCCATACAATGCGCACCACCCCGTGATGTTTTTCTCACTCCTACTAGTGAATCTAATGTAACACACACCCATACAATGCGCACCACCCCGTGATGTTTTTCTCACTCCTACTAGTGAATGTAATGTAACACACACCCATACAATGCGCACCACCCCGTGATGTTTTTCTCACTCCTACTAGTGAATGTAATGTAACACACACCCATACAATGCGCACCACCCCGTGATGTTTTTCTCACTCCTACTAGTGAATCTAATGTAACACACACCCATACAATGCGCACCACCCCGTGATGTTTTTCTCACTCCTACTAGTGAATGTAATGTAACACACACCCATACAATGCGCACCACCCCGTGATGTTTTTCTCACTCCTACTAGTGAATGTAATGTAACACACACCCATACAATGCGCACCACCCCGTGATGTTTTTCTCACTCCTACTAGTGAATGTAATGTAACACACACCCACACAATGCGCACCACCCCGTGATGTTTTTCTCACTCCTACTAGTGAATGTAATGTAACACACACCCACACAATGCGCACCACCCCGTGATGTTTTTCTCACTCCTACTAGTGAATGTAATGTAACACACACCCACACAATGCGCACCACCCCGTGATGTTTTTCTCACTCCTACTAGTGAATGTAATGTAACACACACAGAAACAATGCGCACCACCCCGTGATGTTTTTCTCACTCCTGCTAGTGAATGTAATGTAACACACACCCATACAATGCGCACCACCCAGTGAAGTTTTTCTCATTCCTACTAGTGAATGTAAAGTAACACACACCCATACAATGCGCACCACCCCGTGATGTTTTTCTCACTCCTACTAGTGAATGTAATGTAACACACACCCATACAATGCGCACCACCCCGTGATGTTTTTCTCACTCCTATTAGTGAATGTTATGTAACACACACCCATACAATGCGCAGCATCCCGTGATGTTTTTCTCACTCCTACTAGTGAATCTAATGTAACACACACGCATACAATGCGCACCACCCGGCGATGTTTTTCAGAAACCTATCCTACATTGCCACTGCATGTTCCCTGATCTCCCCATGCTGACCACCCCTCAGTGCTTTTCTCCATGCTACATTGCCACTCACGGCCTATCCTAATTCAGACCCTCCGATTCACACCACCCCGTGATGTTTTCCTCACTCCTACTAGTGAATGTAATGTAACACACACCCATACAATGCGCACCACCCCGTGATGTTTTTCTCACTCCTACTAGTGAATGTAATGTAACACACACCCATACAATGCGCACCACCCCGTGATGTTTTTCTCACTCCTACTAGTGAATGTAATGTAACACACACCCATACAATGCGCACCACCCCGTGATGTTTTTCTGACTCCTACTAGTGAATCTAATGTAACACACACCCATACAATGCGCACCACCCCGTGATGTTTTTCTCACTCCTACTAGTGAATCTAATGTAACACACACCCATACAATGCGCACCACCCCGTGATATTTTTCTCACTCCTACTAGTGAATGTAATGTAACACACACCCATACAATGCGCACCACCCCGTGATGTTTTTCTCACTCCTACTAGTGAATCTAATGTAACACACACCCATACAATGCGTACCACCCCATGATGTTTTTCTCACTCCTACTAGTGAATGTAATGTAACACACACAGAAACAATGCGCACCACCCCGTGATGTTTTTCTCACTCCTACTAGTGAATGTAATGTAACACACACACATACAATGCGCACCACCCCGTGAAGTTTTTCTCACTCCAATAGTGAATGTAATGTAACACACACCCATACAATGCGAACCACCCCTTGATGTTTTTCTCACTCCTACTAGTGAATGTAATGTAACACACACCCATACAATGCGCACCACCCCGTGATGTTTTTCTCACTCCTATTAGTGAATGTTATGTAACACACACCCATACAATGCGCAGCATCCCGTGATGTTTTTCTCACTCCTACTAGTGAATCTAATGTAACACACACCCATACAATGCGCACCACCCCGCGATGTTTTTCAGAAACCTATCCTACATGCCACTGCATGTTCCCTGATCTCCCCATGCTGACCACCCCTCAGTGCTTTTCTCCATGCTACATTGCCACTCACTGCCTATCCTAATTCAGACCCTCCGATTCACACCACCCCGTGATGTTTTCCTCACTCCTACTAGTGAATGTAATGTAACACACACCCATACAATCCGCACCACCCCGTGATGTTTTTCTCACTCCTACTAGGGAATGTAATGTAACACACACCCATACAATGCGCACCACCCCGTGATGTTTTTCTCACTCCTACTAGTGAATGTAATGTAACACACACCCATACAATGCGCACCACCCCGTGATGTTTTTCTCACTCCTACTAGTGAATGTAATGTAACACACACCCATACAATGCGCACCACCCCGTGATGTTTTTCTCACTCCTACTAGTGAATGTAATGTAACACACACCCATACAATGCGCACCACCCCGTGATGTTTTTCTCACTCCTACTAGTGAATGTAATGTAACACACACCCATACCATGCGCACCACCCCGTGATGTTTTTCTCACTCCTACTAGTGAATGTAATGTAACACACACCCATACAATGCGCACCACCCCGTGATGTTTTTCTCACTCCTACTAGTGAATCTAATGTAACACACACCCATACAATGCGCACCACCCCGTGATGTTTTTCTCACTCCTACTAGTGAATCTAATGTAACACACACCCATACAATGCGCACCACCCCGTGATGTTTTTCTCACTCCTACTAGTGAATCTAATGTAACACACACCCATACAATGCGCACCACCCCGTGATGTTTTTCTCACTCCTACTAGTGAATCTAATGTAACACACACCCATACAATGCGTACCACCCCGTGATGTTTTTCTCACTCCTACTAGTGAATGTAATGTAACACACACAGAAACAATGCGCACCACCCCGTGATGTTTTTCTCACTCCTACTAGTGAATGTAATGTAACACACACCCATACAATGCGCACCACCCCGTGAAGTTTTTCTCACTCCTACTAGTGAATGTAATGTAACACACACCCATACAATGCGAACCACCCCGTGATGTTTTTCTCACTCCTACTAGTGAATGTAATGTAACACACACCCATACAATGCGCACCACCCCGTGATGTTTTTCTCACTCCTATTAGTGAATGTTATGTAACACACACCCATACAATGCGCAGCATCTCGTGATGTTTTTCTCACTCCTACTAGTGAATCTAATGTAACACACACCCATACAGTGCGCACCACCCCGCGATGTTTTTCAGAAACCTATCCTACATTGCCACTGCATGTCCCCTGATCTCCCCATGCTGACCACCCCTCAGTGCTTTTCTCCATGCTACATTGCCACTCACTTCCTATCCTAATTCAGACCCTCCGATTCACACCACCCCGTGATGTTTTCCTCACTCCTACTAGTGAATGTAATGTAACACACACCCATACAATGCGCACCACTCCGTGATGTTTTTCTCACTCTTACTAGTGAATGTAATGTAACACACACCCATACAATGCGCACAACCCCGTGATGTTTTTTTCACTCCTACTAGTGAATGTAATGTAACACAAACCCATACAATGCGCACCACCCCGTGATGTTTTTCTCACTCCTACTAGTGAATGTAATGTAACACACACAAATACAATGCGCACCATCCCGTGATGTTTTTCTCACTCCTACTAGTGAATCTAATGTAACACACACCCATACAATGCGCACCACCCCGTGATGTTTTTCTCACTCCTACTAGTGAAAGTAATGTAACACACACCCATACAATGCGCACCACCCCGTGATATTTTTCTCACTCCTACTAGTGAATGTAATGTAACACACACAAATACAATGCGCACCACCCCGTGATGTTTTTCTCACTCCTACTAGTGAATGTAATGTAACACACACAAATACAATGCGCACCACCCTGTGATGTTTTCTCACTCCTACTAGTGAATGTAATGTAACACACACCCATACAATGCGCACCACCCCGTGATGTTTTTCTAACTCCTACTAATTTATGTAATGTAACACACACCCATACAATGCGCACCACCCCGTGATGTTTTTCTCACTCCTACTAGTGAATCTAATGTAACACACACCCATACAATGCGCACCACCCCGTGATATTTTTCTCACTCCTACTAGTGAATGTAATGTAACACACACCCATACAATGCGCACCACCCCGTGATGTTTTTCTCACTCCTACTAGTGAATCTAATGTAACACACACCCATACAATGCGCACCACCCCGTGATGTTTTTCTCACTCCTACTAGTGAATCTAATGTAACACACAACCATACAATGCGCACCACCCCGTGATGTTTTTCTCACTCCTACAAGTGAATCTAATGTAACACACATCCATACAATGCGCACCACCCCGTGATGTTTTTCTCACTCCTACTAGTGAATGTAATGTAACACACACCCATACAATGCGCACCACCCCGTGATATTTTTCTCACTCCTACTAGTGAATGTAATGTAACACACACCCATACAATGCGCATGACCCCGTGATGTTTTTCTCACTGCTACTAGTGAATGTAATGTAACACACACCCATACAATGCGAACCACCCCGTGATGTTTTTCTCACTCCTGCTAGTGAATCTAATGTAACACACAGCCATACAATGCGCACCACCCCGTGATGTTTTTCTCACTCCTACTAGTGAATCTAATGTAACACACACCCATACCATGCGCACCACCCCGCGATGTTTTTCAGAAACCTATCCTACATTGCCACTGCATGTTCCCTGACCTCCCCATGCTGACCACCCCGCGGTGCTTTTCTCCATGCTACATTGCCACTCACTGCCTATCCTAATTCAGACCCTCCGATTCAAACCACCCCGTGATGTTTTTCTCACTCCTACTAGTGAATGTAATGTAACACACACCCATACAATGCGCACCACCCCGTGATGTTTTTCTCACTCCTACTAGTGAATGTAATGTAACACACACCCATACAATGCGCACCACCCCGTGATGTTTTTCTCACTCCTACTAGTGAATGTAATGTAACACACACCCATACAATGCGCACCACCCCGTCATGTTTTTCTCACTCCTACTAGAGAATGTAATGTAACACACACCCATACAATGCGCACCACCCCGTGATGATTTCTCACTCCTACTAGTGAATGTAATGTACCACACACCCATACAATGCGCACCACCCCGTGATGTTTTTCTCACTCCTACTAGTGAATGTAATGTAACACACACCCATACAATGCGCACCTCCCCGTGATGTTTTTCTCACTCCTACTAGTGAATGTAATGTAACACACACCCATACAATGCGCACCACCCCGTGATGTTTTTCTCACTCCTACTAGTGTATGTAATGTAACACACACCCATATAATGCGCACCACCCCGTGATGTTTTTCTCACTCCTACTATTGAATCTAATGTAACACACACCCATACAATGCGCACCACCCCGTGATGTTTTTCTCACTCCTACTAGTGAATCTAATGTAACACACACCCATACAATGCGCACAACCCCGTGATGTTTTTCTCACTCCTACTAGTGAATGTAATGTAACACACACCCATACAATGCACACCACCCCGTGATGTTTTTCTCACTCCTACTAGTGAATGTAATGTAACACACACCCATACAATGCGCACCACCCCGTGATGTTTTTCTCACTCCTACTAGTGAATGTAATGTAATACACACCGATACAATGCGCACCACCCCGTGATGTTTTTCTCACTCCTACTACTGAATGTAATGTAACACACACCCATACAATGCGCACCACCCCGTAATGTTTTTCTCACTCCTACTAGTGAATGTAATGTAACACACACCCATACAATGCGCACCACCCCGTGATGTTTTTCTCACTCCTATTAGTGAATGCAATGTAACACACACCCATACAATGCGCACCACCCCGTGATGTTTTCCTCACTCCTACTAGTGAATGTAATGTAACACACACCCATACAATGCGCCCCACCCCGTGATGTTTTTCTCACTGCTACTAGTCAATGTAATGTAACACACACCCATACAATGCGAACCACCCCGTGATGTTTTTCTCACTCCTGCTAGTGAATCTAATGTAACACACAGCCATACAATGCGCACCACCCCGTGATGTTTTTCTCACTCCTACTAGTGAATGTAATGTAACACACACAAATACAATGCGCACCACCCCGTGATGTTTTTCTCACTCCTACTAGTGAATGTAATGTAACACACACAAATACAATGCGCACCACCCCGTGATGTTTTTCTCACTCCTACTAGTGAATGTAATGTAACACACACCCATACAATGCGCACCACCCCGTGATGTTTTTCTCACTCCCACTAATTTATGTAATGTAACACACACCCATACAATGCGCACCACCCCGTGATGTTTTTCTCACTGCTACTAGTGAATGTAATGTAACACACACCCATACAATGCGAACCACCCCGTGTTGTTTTTCTCACTCCTGCTAGTGAATCTAATGTAACACACAGCCATGCAATGCGCACCACCCCGTGATGTTTTTCTCACTCCTACTAGTGAATCTAATGTAACACACACCCCTACCATGCGCACCACCCCGCGATGTTTTTCAGAAACCTATCCTACATTGCCACTGCATGTTCCCTGACCTCCCCATGCTGACCACCCCGCGGTGCTTTTCTCCATGCTACATTGCCACTCACTGCCTATCCTAATTCAGACCCTCCGAGTCACACCACCCCGTGATGTTTTTCTCACTCCTACTAGTGAATGTAATGCAACACACACCCATACAATGCGCAGCACCCCGTGATGTTTTTCTCACTCCTACTAGTGAATGTAATGTAACACACACCCATACAATGCGCACCACCCCGTGATGTTTTTCTCACTCCTACTAGTGAATGTAATGTAACACACACCCATAAAATGCGCACCACCCCGTCATGTTTTTCTCACTCCTACTAGAGAATGTAATGTAACACACACCCATACAATGCGCACCACCCCGTGATGATTTCTCACTCCTACTAGTGAATGTAATGTAACACACACCCATACAATGCGCACCACCCCGTGATGTTTTTCTCACTCCTACTAGTGAATGTAATGTAACACACACCCATACAATGCGCACCTCCCCGTGATGTTTTTCTCACTCCTACTAGTGAATGTAATGTAACACACACCCATACAATGCGCACCACCCCGTGATGTTTTTCTCACTCCTACTAGTGTATGTAATGTAACACACACCCATATAATGCGCACCACCCCGTGATGTTTTTCTCACTCCTACTATTGAATCTAATGTAACACACACCCATACAATGCGCACCACCCCGTGATGTTTTTCTCACTCCTACTAGTGAATCTAATGTAACACACACCCATACAATGCGCACCACCCCGTGATGTTTTTCTCACTCCTACTAGTGAATCTAATGTAACACACAACCATACAATGCGCACCACCCCGTGATGTTTTTCTCACTCCTACAAGTGAATCTAATGTAACACACATCCATACAATGCGCACCACCCCGTGATGTTTTTCTCACTCCTACTAGTGAATGTAATGTAACACACACCCATACAATGCGCACCACCCCGTGATATTTTTCTCACTCCTACTAGTGAATGTAATGTAACACACACCCATACAATGCGCATGACCCCGTGATGTTTTTCTCACTGCTACTAGTGAATGTAATGTAACACACACCCATACAATGCGAACCACCCCGTGATGTTTTTCTCACTCCTGCTAGTGAATCTAATGTAACACACAGCCATACAATGCGCACCACCCCGTGATGTTTTTCTCACTCCTACTAGTGAATCTAATGTAACACACACCCATACCATGCGCACCACCCCGCGATGTTTTTCAGAAACCTATCCTACATTGCCACTGCATGTTCCCTGACCTCCCCATGCTGACCACCCCGCGGTGCTTTTCTCCATGCTACATTGCCACTCACTGCCTATCCTAATTCAGACCCTCCGATTCAAACCACCCCGTGATGTTTTTCTCACTCCTACTAGTGAATGTAATGTAACACACACCCATACAATGCGCACCACCCCGTGATGTTTTTCTCACTCCTACTAGTGAATGTAATGTAACACACACCCATACAATGCGCACCACCCCGTGATGTTTTTCTCACTCCTACTAGTGAATGTAATGTAACACACACCCATACAATGCGCACCACCCCGTCATGTTTTTCTCACTCCTACTAGAGAATGTAATGTAACACACACCCATACAATGCGCACCACCCCGTGATGATTTCTCACTCCTACTAGTGAATGTAATGTAACACACACCCATACAATGCGCACCACCCCGTGATGTTTTTCTCACTCCTACTAGTGAATGTAATGTAACACACACCCATACAATGCGCACCTCCCCGTGATGTTTTTCTCACTCCTACTAGTGAATGTAATGTAACACACACCCATACAATGCGCACCACCCCGTGATGTTTTTCTCACTCCTACTAGTGTATGTAATGTAACACACACCCATATAATGCGCACCACCCCGTGATGTTTTTCTCACTCCTACTATTGAATCTAATGTAACACACACCCATACAATGCGCACCACCCCGTGATGTTTTTCTCACTCCTACTAGTGAATCTAATGTAACACACACCCATACAATGCGCACAACCCCGTGATGTTTTTCTCACTCCTACTAGTGAATGTAATGTAACACACACCCATACAATGCACACCACCCCGTGATGTTTTTCTCACTCCTACTAGTGAATGTAATGTAACACACACCCATACAATGCGCACCACCCCGTGATGTTTTTCTCACTCCTACTAGTGAATGTAATGTAATACACACCGATACAATGCGCACCACCCCGTGATGTTTTTCTCACTCCTACTACTGAATGTAATGTAACACACACCCATACAATGCGCACCACCCCGTAATGTTTTTCTCACTCCTACTAGTGAATGTAATGTAACACACACCCATACAATGCGCACCACCCCGTGATGTTTTTCTCACTCCTATTAGTGAATGCAATGTAACACACACCCATACAATGCGCACCACCCCGTGATGTTTTCCTCACTCCTACTAGTGAATGTAATGTAACACACACCCATACAATGCGCCCCACCCCGTGATGTTTTTCTCACTGCTACTAGTCAATGTAATGTAACACACACCCATACAATGCGAACCACCCCGTGATGTTTTTCTCACTCCTGCTAGTGAATCTAATGTAACACACAGCCATACAATGCGCACCACCCCGTGATGTTTTTCTCACTCCTACTAGTGAATGTAATGTAACACACACAAATACAATGCGCACCACCCCGTGATGTTTTTCTCACTCCTACTAGTGAATGTAATGTAACACACACAAATACAATGCGCACCACCCCGTGATGTTTTTCTCACTCCTACTAGTGAATGTAATGTAACACACACCCATACAATGCGCACCACCCCGTGATGTTTTTCTCACTCCCACTAATTTATGTAATGTAACACACACCCATACAATGCGCACCACCCCGTGATGTTTTTCTCACTGCTACTAGTGAATGTAATGTAACACACACCCATACAATGCGAACCACCCCGTGTTGTTTTTCTCACTCCTGCTAGTGAATCTAATGTAACACACAGCCATGCAATGCGCACCACCCCGTGATGTTTTTCTCACTCCTACTAGTGAATCTAATGTAACACACACCCATACCATGCGCACCACCCCGCGATGTTTTTCAGAAACCTATCCTACATTGCCACTGCATGTTCCCTGACCTCCCCATGCTGACCACCCCGCGGTGCTTTTCTCCATGCTACATTGCCACTCACTGCCTATCCTAATTCAGACCCTCCGAGTCACACCACCCCGTGATGTTTTTCTCACTCCTACTAGTGAATGTAATGCAACACACACCCATACAATGCGCAGCACCCCGTGATGTTTTTCTCACTCCTACTAGTGAATGTAATGTAACACACACCCATACAATGCGCACCACCCCGTGATGTTTTTCTCACTCCTACTAGTGAATGTAATGTAACACACACCCATAAAATGCGCACCACCCCGTCATGTTTTTCTCACTCCTACTAGAGAATGTAATGTAACACACACCCATACAATGCGCACCACCCCGTGATGATTTCTCACTCCTACTAGTGAATGTAATGTAACACACACCCATACAATGCGCACCACCCCGTGATGTTTTTCTCACTCCTACTAGTGAATGTAATGTAACACACACCCATACAATGCGCACCTCCCCGTGATGTTTTTCTCACTCCTACTAGTGAATGTAATGTAACACACACCCATACAATGCGCACCACCCCGTGATGTTTTTCTCACTCCTACTAGTGTATGTAATGTAACACACACCCATATAATGCGCACCACCCCGTGATGTTTTTCTCACTCCTACTATTGAATCTAATGTAACACACACCCATACAATGCGCACCACCCCGTGATGTTTTTCTCACTCCTACTAGTGAATCTAATGTAACACACACCCATACAAGGCGCACCACCCCGTGATGTTTTTCTCACTCCTACTAGTGAATGTAATGTAACACACACCCATACAATGCACACCACCCCGTGATGTTTTTCTCACTCCTACTAGTGAATGTAATGTAACACACACCCATACAATGCGCACCACCCCGTGATGTTTTTCTCACTCCTACTAGTGAATG
The DNA here is from genome assembly GCF_034190915.1 of Cavia porcellus. Classification (NCBI taxonomy): domain Eukaryota; kingdom Metazoa; phylum Chordata; class Mammalia; order Rodentia; family Caviidae; genus Cavia; species Cavia porcellus. The sequence goes on from NW_026947785.1 coordinate 46,299, forward strand.
TAATGTAACACACACCAATACAATGCGCACCACCCCGTGATGTTTTTCTCACTCCTACTACTGAATGTAATGTAACACACACCCATACAATGCGCACCACCCCGTAATGCTTTTCTCACTCCTACTAGTGAATGTAATGTAACACACACCCATACAATGCGCACCACCCCGTGATGTTTTTCTCACTCCTATTAGTGAATGTAATGTAACACACACCCATACAATGCGCACCGCCCCGTGATGTTTTTCTCACTCCCACTAGTGAATGTAATGTAACACACACCCATACAATGCGCACCGCCCTGTGATGTTTTTCTCACTCCTACTAGTGAATGTAATGTAACACACTCCCATACAAGGCGCACCACCCCGTGATGTTTTTCTCACTCCTACTAGTGAATGTAATGTAACACACACCCATACCATGCGCACCACCCCGTGATGTTTTTCTCACTGCTACTAGTGAATGTAATGTAACACACACCCATACAATGCGCACCACCCCATGATGTTTTTCTCACTCCTACTAGTGAATGTAATGTAACACACACCCATACAATGCGCACCACCCCGTAATGTTTTTCTCACTCCTACAAGTGAATGTAATGTAACACACACCCATACAATGCGCACCACCCAGTGTTGTTTTTCTCACTCCTACTAGAGAATCTAATGTAACACACACCCATACAATGCGCACCACCCCGTGATGTTTTTCAGAAACCTATCCTACATTGCCACTGCATGTTCCCTTACCTCCCCATGCTGACCACCCCGCGGTGCTTTTCTCCATGCTACATTGCCACTCACTGCCTATCCTAATTCAGACCCTCCGATTCACACCACCCCGTGATGTTTTTCTCACTCCTACTAGTGAATGTAATGTAACACACACCCATACAATGCGCAGCACCCCGTGATGTTTTTCTCACTCCTACTAGTGAATGTAATGTAACACACACCCATACAATGCGCACCACCCCGTGATGTTTTTCTCACTTCTACTAGTGAATGTAATGTAACACACACCCATACAATGCGCACCACCCCGTCATGTTTTTCTCACTCCTACTAGAGAATGTAATGTAACACACACCCATACAATGCGCACCACCCCGTGATGATTTCTCACTCCTACTAGTGAATGTAATGTAACACACACCCATACAATGCGCACCTCCCCGTGATGTTTTTCTCACTCCTACTAGTGAATGTAATGTAACACACACCCATAAAATGCGCACCACCCCGTGATGTTTTTCTCACTCCTACTAGTGTATGTAATGTAACACACACCCATATAATGCGCACCACCATGTGATGTTTTTCTAACTCCTACTATTGAATCTAATGTAACACACACCCATACAATGCGCACCACCCCGTGATGTTTTTCTCACTCCTACTAGTGAATCTAATGTAACACACACCCATACAAGGCGCACCACCCCGTGATGTTTTTCTCACTCCTACTAGTGAATGTAATGTAACACACACCCATACAATGCACACCACCCCGTGATGTTTTTCTCACTCCTACTAGTGAATGTAATGTAACACACACCCATACAATGCGCACCACCCCGTGATGTTTTTCTCACTCCTACTAGTGAATGTAATGTAACACACACCAATACAATGCGCACCACCCCGTGATGTTTTTCTCACTCCTACTACTGAATGTAATGTAACACACACCCATACAATGCGCACCACCCCGTAATGCTTTTCTCACTCCTACTAGTGAATGTAATGTAACACACACCCATACAATGCGCACCACCCCGTGATGTTTTTCTCACTCCTATTAGTGAATGTAATGTAACACACACCCATACAATGCGCACCGCCCCGTGATGTTTTTCTCACTCCTACTAGTGAATGTAATGTAACACACACCCATACAATGCGCACCGCCCTGTGATGTTTTTCTCACTCCTACTAGTGAATGTAATGTAACACACTCCCATACAAGGCGCACCACCCCGTGATGTTTTTCTCACTCCTACTAGTGAATGTAATGTAACACACACCCATACCATGCGCACCACCCCGTGATGTTTTTCTCACTGCTACTAGTGAATGTAATGTAACACACACCCATACAATGCGCACCACCCCATGATGTTTTTCTCACTCCTACTAGTGAATGTAATGTAACACACACCCATAAAATGCGCACCACCCCGTAATGTTTTTCTCACTCCTACTAGTGAATGTTATGTAACACACACCCATACAATGCCCACCACCCCGTGATGTTTTTCTCACTCCTACTAGTGAATCTAATGTAACACACACCCATACAATGCGCACCACCCCGCGATGTTTTTCAGAAACCTATCCTACATTGCCACTGCATGTTCCCTGACCTCCCCATGCTGACCACCCCGCGGTGCTTTTCTCCATGCTACATTGCCACTCACTGCCTATCCTAATTCAGACCCTCCGATTCACACCACCCCGTGATGTTTTTCTCACTCCTACTAGTGAATGTAATGTAACACACACCCATACAATGCGCACCACCCCGTGATGTTTTTCTCACTGCTACTAGTGAATGTAATGTAACACACACCCATACAATGCGCACCACCCCGTGATGTTTTTCTCACTCCTACTAGTGAATGTAATGTAACACACACCCATACAATGCGCACCACCCCGTCATGTTTTTCTCACTCCTACTAGAGAATGTAATGTAACACACACCCATACAATGCGCACCACCCCGTGATGATTTCTCACTCCTACTAGTGAATGTAATGTAACACACACCCATACAATGCGCACCACCCCGTGATGTTTTTCTCACTCCTACTAGTGAATCTAATGTAACACACACCCATACAATGCGCACCTCCCCGTGATGTTTTTCTCACTCCTACTAGTGAATGTAATGTAACACACAGCCATACAATGCGCACCACCCCGTGATGTTTTTCTCACTCCTACTAGTGTATGTAATGTAACACACACCCATATAATGCGCACCACCCCGTGATGTTTTTCTCACTCCTACTATTGAATCTAATGTAACACACACCCATACAATGCTCACCACCCCGTGATGTTTTTCTCACTCCTACTAGTGAATCTAATGTAACACACACCCATACAATGCGCACCACCCCGTGATGTTTTTCTCACTCCTACTAGTGAATGTAATGTAACACACACCCATACAATGCACACCACCCCGTGATGTTTTTCTCACTCCTACTAGTGAATGTAATGTAACACACACCCATACAATGCGCACCACCCCGTGATGTTTTTCTCACTCCTACTAGTGAATGTAATGTAACACACACCCATACAATGCGCACCACCCCGTGATGTTTTTCTCACTCCTACTAGTGAATGTAATGTAACACACACCCATTCCATGCGCACCACCCCGTGATGTTTTTCTCACTCCTACTAGTGAATGTAATGTAACACACACCCATACAAGGCGCACCGCCCCGTGATGTTTTTCTCACTCCTACTAGTGAATGTAATGTAACACACACCCATACAATGCGCACCGCCCCGTGATGTTTTTCTCACTCCTACTAGTGAATGTAATGTAACACACACCCATACAATGCGCACCGCCCCGTGATGTTTTTCTCACTCCTACTAGTGAATGTAATGTAACACACACCCATACAATGTGCACCGCCCCGTGATGTTTTTCTCACTCCTACTAGTGAATGTAATGTAACACACACCCATACAATGCGCACCACCCCGTGATGTTTTTCTCACTCCTACTAGTGAATGTAATGTAACACACACCCATACCATGCGCACCACCCCGTGATGTTTTTCTCACTCCTACTAGTGAATCTAATGTAACACACACCCATACAATGCGCACCACCCCGTGATGTTTTTCTCACTCCTACTAGTGAATGTAATGTAACACACACCCATACAATGCGCACCACCCCGTAATGTTTTTCTCACTCCTACTAGTGAATGTAATGTAACACACACCCATACAATGCGCACCACCCCGTGATGTTTTTCTCACTCCTACTAGAGAATCTAATGTAACACACACCCATACAATGCGCACCACCCCGTGATGTTTTTCAGAAACCTATCCTACATTGCCACTGCATGTTCCCTTACCTCCCCATGCTGACCACCCCTCGGTGCTTTTCTCCATGCTACATTGCCACTCACTGCCTATCCTAATTCAGACCCTCCGATTCACACCACCCCGTGATGTTTTTCTCACTCCTACTAGTGAATGTAATGTAACACACACCCATACAATACGCACCACCCCGTGATGTTTTTCTCACTCCTACTAGTGAATGTAATGTAACACACACCCATACAATGCGCACCACCCCGTGATGTTTTTCTCACTCCTACTAGTGAATCTAATGTAACACACACCCATACAATGCGCACCAACCCGTGATGTTTTTCTCACTCCTACTAGTGAATCTAATGTAACACACACCCATACAATGCGCACCACCCCGTGATGTTTTTCTCACTCCTACTAGTGTATGTAATGTAACACACACCCATACAATGCGCACCACCGCGTGATGATTTTCTCACTCCTACTAGTGAATCTAATGTAACACACACCCATACAATGCGCACCTCCCCGTGATGTTTTTCTCACTCCTACTAGTGAATGTAATGTAACACACACCCATACAATGCGCACCACCCCGTGATGTTTTTCTCACTCCTACTAGTGTATGTAATGTAACACACACCCATATAATGCGCACCACCCCGTGATGTTTTTCTCACTCCTACTATTGAATCTAATGTAACACACACCCATACAATGCGCACGACCCCGTGATGTTTTTCTCAATCCTACTAGTGAATCTAATGTAACACACACCCATACAATGCGCACCACCCCGTGATGTTTTTCTCACTCCTACTAGTGAATGTAATGTAACACACACCCATACAATGCACACCACCCCGTGATGTTTTTCTCACTCCTACTAGTGAATGTAATGTAACACACACCCATACAATGCGCACCACCCCGTGATGTTTTTCTCACTCCTACTAGTGAATGTAATGTAACACACACCAATACAATGCGCACCACCCCGTGATGTTTTTCTCACTCCTGCTACTGAATGTAATGTAACACACACCCATACAATGCGCACCACCCCGTGATGCTTTTCTCACTCCTACTAGTGAATGTAATGTAACACACACCCATACAATGCGCACCACCCCGTGATGTTTTTCTCACTCCTATTAGTGAATGTAATGTAACACACACCCATACAATGCGCATCACCTCGTGATGTTTTTCTCACTCCTACTAGTGAATGTAATGTAACACACAACCATACAATGCGCACCGCCCCGTGATGTTTTTCTCACTCCTACTAGTGAATGTAATGTAACACACTCCCATACAAGGCGCACCGCCCCGTGATGTTTTTCTCACTCCTACTAATGAATGTAATGTAACACACACCCATACAATGCGCACCGCTCCGTGATGTTTTTCTCACTCCTACTAGTGAATGTAATGTAACACACACCCATACAATGCGCACCGCCCCGTGATGTTTTTCTCACTCCTACTAGTGAATGTAATGTAACACACACCCATACAATGCGCACCGCCCCGTGATGTTTTTCTCACTCCTACTAGTGAATGTAATGTAACACACACAGAAACAATGCGCACCACCCCGTGATGTTTTTCTCACTCCTACTAGTGAATGTAATGTAACACACACCCATACAAAGCCCACCACCCCGCGATGTTTTTCAGAAACCTATCCTACATTGCCACTGCATGTTCCCTGATCTCCCCATGCTGACCACCCCTCAGTGCTTTTCTCCATGCTACATTGCCACTCACTGCCTATCCTAATTCAGACCCTCCGATTCACACCACCCCGTGATGTTTTCCTCACTCCTACTAGTGAGTGTAATGTAACACACACCCATACAATGCGCACCACCCCGTGATGTTTTTCTCACTCCTACTAGTGAATGTAATGTAACACACACCCATACAATGCGCACCACCCCGTGATGTTTTTCTCACTCCTACTAGTGAATGTAATGTAACACACACCCATACAATGCGCACCACCCCGTGATGTTTTTCTCACTCCTACTAGTGAATGTAATGTAACACACACCCATACAATGCGCACCACCCCGTGATGTTTTTCTCACTCCTACTAGTGAATGTAATGTAACACACACCCATACAATGCGCACCACCCCGTCATGTTTTTCTCACTCCTACTAGAGAATGTAATGTAACACACACCCATACAATGCGCACCACCCCGTGATGATTTCTCACTCCTACTAGTGAATGTAATGTAACACACACCCATACAATGCGCACCACCCCGTGATGTTTTTCTCACTCCTACTAGTGAATCTAATGTAACACACACCCATACAATGCGCACCTCCCCGTGATGTTTTTCTCACTCCTACTAGTGAATGTAATGTAACACACAGCCATACAATGCGCACCACCCCGTGATGTTTTTCTCACTCCTACTAGTGTATGTAATGTAACACACACCCATATAATGCGCACCACCCCGTGATGTTTTTCTCACTCCTACTATTGAATCTAATGTAACACACACCCATACAATGCTCACCACCCCGTGATGTTTTTCTCACTCCTACTAGTGAATCTAATGTAACACACACCCATACAATGCGCACCACCCCGTGATGTTTTTCTCACTCCTACTAGTGAATGTAATGTAACACACACCCATACAATGCACACCACCCCGTGATGTTTTTCTCACTCCTACTAGTGAATGTAATGTAACACACACCCATACAATGCGCACCACCCCGTGATGTTTTTCTCACTCCTACTAGTGAATGTAATGTAACACACACCCATTCCATGCGCACCACCCCGTGATGTTTTTCTCACTCCTACTAGTGAATGTAATGTAACACACACCCATACAAGGCGCACCGCCCCGTGATGTTTTTCTCACTCCTACTAGTGAATGTAATGTAACACACACCCATACAATGCGCACCGCCCCGTGATGTTTTTCTCACTCCTACTAGTGAATGTAATGTAACACACACCCATACAATGCGCACCGCCCCGTGATGTTTTTCTCACTCCTACTAGTGAATGTAATGTAACACACACCCATACAATGTGCACCGCCCCGTGATGTTTTTCTCACTCCTACTAGTGAATGTAATGTAACACACACCCATACAATGCGCACCACCCCGTGATGTTTTTCTCACTCCTACTAGTGAATGTAATGTAACACACACCCATACCATGCGCACCACCCCGTGATGTTTTTCTCACTCCTACTAGTGAATCTAATGTAACACACACCCATACAATGCGCACCACCCCGTGATGTTTTTCTCACTCCTACTAGTGAATGTAATGTAACACACACCCATACAATGCGCACCACCCCGTAATGTTTTTCTCACTCCTACTAGTGAATGTAATGTAACACACACCCATACAATGCGCACCACCCCGTGATGTTTTTCTCACTCCTACTAGAGAATCTAATGTAACACACACCCATACAATGCGCACCACCCCGTGATGTTTTTCAGAAACCTATCCTACATTGCCACTGCATGTTCCCTTACCTCCCCATGCTGACCACCCCTCGGTGCTTTTCTCCATGCTACATTGCCACTCACTGCCTATCCTAATTCAGACCCTCCGATTCACACCACCCCGTGATGTTTTTCTCACTCCTACTAGTGAATGTAATGTAACACACACCCATACAATACGCACCACCCCGTGATGTTTTTCTCACTCCTACTAGTGAATGTAATGTAACACACACCCATACAATGCGCACCACCCCGTGATGTTTTTCTCACTCCTACTAGTGAATCTAATGTAACACACACCCATACAATGCGCACCAACCCGTGATGTTTTTCTCACTCCTACTAGTGAATCTAATGTAACACACACCCATACAATGCGCACCACCCCGTGATGTTTTTCTCACTCCTACTAGTGTATGTAATGTAACACACACCCATACAATGCGCAACACCGCGTGATGATTTTCTCACTCCTACTAGTGAATCTAATGTAACACACACCCATACAATGCGCACCTCCCCGTGATGTTTTTCTCACTCCTACTAGTGAATGTAATGTAACACACACCCATACAATGCGCACCACCCCGTGATGTTTTTCTCACTCCTACTAGTGTATGTAATGTAACACACACCCATATAATGCGCACCACCCCGTGATGTTTTTCTCACTCCTACTATTGAATCTAATGTAACACACACCCATACAATGCGCACGACCCCGTGATGTTTTTCTCAATCCTACTAGTGAATCTAATGTAACACACACCCATACAATGCGCACCACCCCGTGATGTTTTTCTCACTCCTACTAGTGAATGTAATGTAACACACACCCATACAGTGCACACCACCCCGTGATGTTTTTCTCACTCCTACTAGTGAATGTAATGTAACACACACCCATACAATGCGCACCACCCCGTGATGTTTTTCTCACTCCTACTAGTGAATGTAATGTAACACACACCAATACAATGCGCACCACCCCGTGATGTTTTTCTCACTCCTGCTACTGAATGTAATGTAACACACACCCATACAATGCGCATCACCCCGTGATGCTTTTCTCACTCCTACTAGTGAATGTAATGTAACACACACCCATACAATGCGCACCACCCCGTGATGTTTTTCTCACTCCTATTAGTGAATGTAATGTAACACACACCCATACAATGCGCATCACCTCGTGATGTTTTTCTCACTCCTACTAGTGAATGTAATGTAACACACAACCATACAATGCGCACCGCCCCGTGATGTTTTTCTCACTCCTACTAGTGAATGTAATGTAACACACTCCCATACAAGGCGCACCGCCCCGTGATGTTTTTCTCACTCCTACTAATGAATGTAATGTAACACACACCCATACAATGCGCACCGCTCCGTGATGTTTTTCTCACTCCTACTAGTGAATGTAATGTAACACACACCCATACAATGCGCACCGCCCCGTGATGTTTTTCTCACTCCTACTAGTGAATGTAATGTAACACACACCCATACAATGCGCACCGCCCCGTGATGTTTTTCTCACTCCTACTAGTGAATGTAATGTAACACACACAGAAACAATGCGCACCACCCCGTGATGTTTTTCTCACTCCTACTAGTGAATGTAATGTAACACACACCCATACAAAGCCCACCACCCCGCGATGTTTTTCAGAAACCTATCCTACATTGCCACTGCATGTTCCCTGATCTCCCCATGCTGACCACCCCTCAGTGCTTTTCTCCATGCTACATTGCCACTCACTGCCTATCCTAATTCAGACCCTCCGATTCACACCACCCCGTGATGTTTTCCTCACTCCTACTAGTGAGTGTAATGTAACACACACCCATACAATGCGCACCACCCCGTGATGTTTTTCTCACTCCTACTAGTGAATGTAATGTAACACACACCCATACAATGCGCACCACCCCGTGATGTTTTTCTCACTCCTACTAGTGAATGTAATGTAACACACACCCATACAATGCGCACCACCCCGTGATGTTTTTCTCACTCCTACTAGTGAATGTAATGTAACACACACCCATACAATGCGCACCACCCCGTGATGTTTTTCTCACTCCTACTAGTGAATGTAATGTAACACACACCCATACAATGCGCACCACCCCGTCATGTTTTTCTCACTCCTACTAGAGAATGTAATGTAACACACACCCATACAATGCGCACCACCCCGTGATGATTTCTCACTCCTACTAGTGAATGTAATGTAACACACACCCATACAATGCGCACCACCCCGTGATGTTTTTCTCACTCCTACTAGTGAATCTAATGTAACACACACCCATACAATGCGCACCTCCCCGTGATGTTTTTCTCACTCCTACTAGTGAATGTAATGTAACACACAGCCATACAATGCGCACCACCCCGTGATGTTTTTCTCACTCCTACTAGTGTATGTAATGTAACACACACCCATATAATGCGCACCACCCCGTGATGTTTTTCTCACTCCTACTATTGAATCTAATGTAACACACACCCATACAATGCTCACCACCCCGTGATGTTTTTCTCACTCCTACTAGTGAATCTAATGTAACACACACCCATACAATGCGCACCACCCCGTGATGTTTTTCTCACTCCTACTAGTGAATGTAATGTAACACACACCCATACAATGCACACCACCCCGTGATGTTTTTCTCACTCCTACTAGTGAATGTAATGTAACACACACCCATACAATGCGCACCACCCCGTGATGTTTTTCTCACTCCTACTAGTGAATGTAATGTAACACACACCCATACAATGCGCACCACCCCGTGATGTTTTTCTCACTCCTACTAGTGAATGTAATGTAACACACACCCATTCCATGCGCACCACCCCGTGATGTTTTTCTCACTCCTACTAGTGAATGTAATGTAACACACACCCATACAAGGCGCACCGCCCCGTGATGTTTTTCTCACTCCTACTAGTGAATGTAATGTAACACACACCCATACAATGCGCACCGCCCCGTGATGTTTTTCTCACTCCTACTAGTGAATGTAATGTAACACACACCCATACAATGCGCACCGCCCCGTGATGTTTTTCTCACTCCTACTAGTGAATGTAATGTAACACACACCCATACAATGTGCACCGCCCCGTGATGTTTTTCTCACTCCTACTAGTGAATGTAATGTAACACACACCCATACAATGCGCACCACCCCGTGATGTTTTTCTCACTCCTACTAGTGAATGTAATGTAACACACACCCATACCATGCGCACCACCCCGTGATGTTTTTCTCACTCCTACTAGTGAATCTAATGTAACACACACCCATACAATGCGCACCACCCCGTGATGTTTTTCTCACTCCTACTAGTGAATGTAATGTAACACACACCCATACAATGCGCACCACCCCGTAATGTTTTTCTCACTCCTACTAGTGAATGTAATGTAACACACACCCATACAATGCGCACCACCCCGTGATGTTTTTCTCACTCCTACTAGAGAATCTAATGTAACACACACCCATACAATGCGCACCACCCCGTGATGTTTTTCAGAAACCTATCCTACATTGCCACTGCATGTTCCCTTACCTCCCCATGCTGACCACCCCTCGGTGCTTTTCTCCATGCTACATTGCCACTCACTGCCTATCCTAATTCAGACCCTCCGATTCACACCACCCCGTGATGTTTTTCTCACTCCTACTAGTGAATGTAATGTAACACACACCCATACAATACGCACCACCCCGTGATGTTTTTCTCACTCCTACTAGTGAATGTAATGTAACACACACCCATACAATGCGCACCACCCCGTGATGTTTTTCTCACTCCTACTAGTGAATCTAATGTAACACACACCCATACAATGCGCACCAACCCGTGATGTTTTTCTCACTCCTACTAGTGAATCTAATGTAACACACACCCATACAATGCGCACCACCCCGTGATGTTTTTCTCACTCCTACTAGTGTATGTAATGTAACACACACCCATACAATGCGCACCACCGCGTGATGATTTTCTCACTCCTACTAGTGAATCTAATGTAACACACACCCATACAATGCGCACCTCCCCGTGATGTTTTTCTCACTCCTACTAGTGAATGTAATGTAACACACACCCATACAATGCGCACCACCCCGTGATGTTTTTCTCACTCCTACTAGTGTATGTAATGTAACACACACCCATATAATGCGCACCACCCCGTGATGTTTTTCTCACTCCTACTATTGAATCTAATGTAACACACACCCATACAATGCGCACGACCCCGTGATGTTTTTCTCAATCCTACTAGTGAATCTAATGTAACACACACCCATACAATGCGCACCACCCCGTGATGTTTTTCTCACTCCTACTAGTGAATGTAATGTAACACACACCCATACAGTGCACACCACCCCGTGATGTTTTTCTCACTCCTACTAGTGAATGTAATGTAACACACACCCATACAATGCGCACCACCCCGTGATGTTTTTCTCACTCCTACTAGTGAATGTAATGTAACACACACCAATACAATGCGCACCACCCCGTGATGTTTTTCTCACTCCTGCTACTGAATGTAATGTAACACACACCCATACAATGCGCATCACCCCGTGATGCTTTTCTCACTCCTACTAGTGAATGTAATGTAACACACACCCATACAATGCGCACCACCCCGTGATGTTTTTCTCACTCCTATTAGTGAATGTAATGTAACACACACCCATACAATGCGCATCACCTCGTGATGTTTTTCTCACTCCTACTAGTGAATGTAATGTAACACACAACCATACAATGCGCACCGCCCCGTGATGTTTTTCTCACTCCTACTAGTGAATGTAATGTAACACACTCCCATACAAGGCGCACCGCCCCGTGATGTTTTTCTCACTCCTACTAATGAATGTAATGTAACACACACCCATACAATGCGCACCGCTCCGTGATGTTTTTCTCACTCCTACTAGTGAATGTAATGTAACACACACCCATACAATGCGCACCGCCCCGTGATGTTTTTCTCACTCCTACTAGTGAATGTAATGTAACACACACCCATACAATGCGCACCGCCCCGTGATGTTTTTCTCACTCCTACTAGTGAATGTAATGTAACACACACAGAAACAATGCGCACCACCCCGTGATGTTTTTCTCACTCCTACTAGTGAATGTAATGTAACACACACCCATACAAAGCCCACCACCCCGCGATGTTTTTCAGAAACCTATCCTACATTGCCACTGCATGTTCCCTGATCTCCCCATGCTGACCACCCCTCAGTGCTTTTCTCCATGCTACATTGCCACTCACTGCCTATCCTAATTCAGACCCTCCGATTCACACCACCCCGTGATGTTTTCCTCACTCCTACTAGTGAGTGTAATGTAACACACACCCATACAATGCGCACCACCCCGTGATGTTTTTCTCACTCCTACTAGTGAATGTAATGTAACACACACCCATACAATGCGCACCACCCCGTGATGTTTTTCTCACTCCTACTAGTGAATCTAATGTAACACACACCCATACAATGCGCACCACCCCGTGATGTTTTTCTCACTCCTACTAGTGAATGTAATGTAACACACACCCATAAAATGCGCACCACCCCGTGATGTTTTTCTCACTCCTACTAGTGAATGTAATGTAACACACACCCATACAATGCGCACCGCCCCGTGATGTTTTTCTCACTCTTACTAGTGAATGTAATGTAACACACACCCATACAATGCGCACCACCCCGTGATGTTTTTCTCACTCTTACTAGTGAATGTAATGTAACACACACCCATACAATGCGCACCACCCCGTGATGTTTTTCTCACTCCTACTAGTGAATGTAATGTAACACACACCCATACAATGCGCACCACCCCGTGATGTTTTTCTCACTCCTACTAGTTTATGTAATGTAACACACACCCATACAATGCGCACCACCCCGTGATGTTTTTCTCACTCCTACTAGTGAATCTAATGTAACACACACCCATACAATGCGCACCACCCCGTGATATTTTTCTCACTCCTTCTAGTGAATGTAATGTAACACACACCCATACAATGCGCACCACCCCGTGATGTTTTTCTCACTCCTACTAGTGAATCTAATGTAACACACACCCATACTATGCGCACCACCCCGTGATGTTTTTCTCACTCCTACTAGTGAATGTAATGTAACACACACCCATACAATGCGAACCACCCCGTGATGTTTTTCTCACTCCTACTAGTGAATCTAATGTAACACACATCCATACAATGCGTACCACCCCGTGATGTTTTTCTCACTCCTACTAGTGAATGTAATGTAACACACACCCATACAATGCGCACCACCCCGTGATGTTTTTCTCACTCCTACTAGTGAATGTAATGTAACACACACCCATACAATGCGCACCACCCCGTGATGTTTTTCTCACTGCTACTAGTGAATGTAATGTAACACACACCCATACAATGCGAACCACCCCGTGATGTTTTTCTCACTCCTGCTAGTGAATCTAATGTAACACACACCCATACAATGCGCACCACCCCGTGATGTTTTTCTCACTCCTACTAGTGAATCTAATGTAACACACACCCATACAATGCGCACCACCCCGCGATGTTTTTCAGAAACCTATCCTACATTGCCACTGCATGTTCCCTGACCTCCCCATGCTGACCACCCCGCGGTGCTTTTCTCCATGCTACATTGCCACTCACTGCCTATCCTAATTCAGACCCTCCGATTCACACCACCCCGTGATGTTTTTCTCACTCCTACTAGTGAATGTAATGTAACACACACCCATACAATGCGCACCACCCCGTGATGTTTTTCTCACTCCTACTAGTGAATGTAATGTAACACTCACCCATACAATGCGCACCACCCCATGATGTTTTTCTCACTCCTACTAGTGAATGTAATGTAACACACACCCATACAATGCGCACCACCCCGTGATGTTTTTCTCACTCCTACTAGAGAATGTAATGTAACACACACCCATACAATGCGCACCACCCCGTGATGATTTCTCACTCCTACTAGTGAATGTAATGTAACACACACCCATACAATGCGCACCACCCCGTCATGTTTTTCTCACTCCTACTAGTGAATCTAATGTAACACACACCCATACAATGCGCACCTCCCCGTGATGTTTTTCTCACTCCTACTAGTGAATGTAATGTAACACACACCCATACAATGCGCACCACACCGTGATGTTTTTCTCACTCCTACTAGTGAATGTAATGTAACACACACCCATACAATGCGCACCACCCCGTGATGTTTTTCTCACTCCTACTAGTGAATCTAATGTAACACACACCCATACAATGCGCACCACCCCGTGATGTTTTTCTCACTCCTACTAGTGAATCTAATGTAACACACACCCATACAATGCGCACCACCCCGTGATGTTTTTCTCACTCCTACTAGTGAATCTAATGTAACACACACCCATACAATGCGCACCACCCCGTGATGTTTTTCTCACTCCTACTAGTGAATGTAATGTAACACACACCCATACAATGCGCACCACCCCGTGATGTTTTTCTCACTCCTACTAGTGAATGTAATGTAACACACACCCATACAATGCGCACCACCCCGTGATGTTTTTCTCACTCCTACTACTCAATGTAATGTAACACACACCCATACAATGCGCACCACCCCGTGATGCTTTTCTCACTCCTACTAGTGAATGTAATGAAACACACACCCATACAATGCGCACCAGCCCGTGATGTTTTTCTCACTCCTAGTAGTGAATGTAATGTAACACACACCCATACAATTCGCACCACCCCGTGATGTTTTTCTCACTCCTACTAGTGAATGTAATGTAATACACACCCATACAATGCGCACCGCCCCGTGATGTTTTTCTCACTCCTACTAGTGAATGTAATGTAACACACACCCATACAATGCGCACCGCCCCGTGATGTTTTTCTCACTCCTACTAGTGAATGTAATGTAACACACACCCATACAAGGCGCACCGCCCCGTGATGTTTTTCTCACTCCTACTAGTGAATGTAATGTAACACACACCCATACAATGCGCACCGCCCCGTGATGTTTTTCTCACTCCTACTAGTGAATGTAATGTAACACACACCCATACAAGGCGCACCGCCCCGTGATGTTTTTCTCACTCCTACTAGTGAATGTAATGTAACACACACCCATACAATGCGCACCGCCCCGTGATGTTTTTCTCACTCCTACTAGTGAATGTAATGTAACACACACCCATACAATGCGCACCACCCCGTCATGTTTTTCTCACTCCTACTAGTGAATCTAATGTAACACACACCCATACAATGCGCACCACCCCGTGATGTTTTTCTCACTCCTACTAGTGAATGTAATGTAACACACACCCATACAATGCGCACCACCCCGTGATGTTTTTCTCACTCCTACTAGTGAATCTAATGTAACACACACCCATACAATGCGCACCACCCCGTGATGTTTTTCTCACTCCTACTAGTGAATGTAATGTAACACACACCCATACAATGCGCACCACCCCGTGATGTTTTTCTCACTCCTACTAGTGAATGTAATGTAACACACACCCATACAATGCGCACCACCCCGTGATGTTTTTCTCACTCCTACTAATGAATCTAATGTAACACACACCCATACAATGCGCACCACCCCGTGATGTTTTTCAGAAACCTATCCTACATTGCCACTGCATGTTCCCTTACCTCCCCATGCTGACCACCCCCCGGTGGTTTTCTCCATCCTACATTCCCACTCACTGCCTATCCTAATTTAGAGCCTCCGATTCACACCACCCCGTGATGTTTTTCTCACTCCTTGTAGTGAATGTAATGTAACACACACCCATACAATGCGCACCACCCCTTGATGTTTTTCTCACTCCTACTAGTGAATGTAATGTAACACACACCCATACAATGCGCACCACCCCGTGATGTTTTTCTCACTCCTACTAGTGAATGTAATGTAACACACACCCATACAATGCGCACCACCCCGTGATGTTTTTCTCACTCCTACTAGTGAATCTAATGTAACACACACCCATACAATGCGCACCAGCCCATGATGTTTTTCTCACTCCTACTAGGGAATCTAATGGAACACACACCCATACAATGCGCACCACCCCGTGATGTTTTTCTCACTCCTACTAGTGAATCTAATGTAACACACACCCATACAATGCGCACCACCCCGTGATGTTTTTCTCACTCCTACTAGTGAATGTAACACACACCCATACAATGCGCACCACCCCGTGATGTTTTTCTCACTCCTACTAGTGAATGTAATGTAACACACACCCATACAATGCGCACCACCCCGTGATGTTTTTCTCACTCCTACTAGTGAATGTAATGTAACACACACCCATACAATGCGAACCACCCCGTGATGTTCTTCTCACTCCTGCTAGTGAATCTAATGTAACACACACCCATACAATGCGCACCACCCTGTGATGTTTTTCTCACTCCTACTAGTGAATGTAATGTAACACACACCCATACCATGCGCACCACCCCGTGATGTTTTTCTCACTCCTACTAGTGAATGTAATGTAACACACACCCATACAATGCGCACCACCCCGTGATGTTTTTCTCACTCCTACTAGTGAATGTAATGTAACACACACCCATACAATGCGCACCGCCCCGTGATGTTTTTCTCACTCCTACTAGTGAATGTAATGTAACACACACCCATACAATGCGCACCACCCCGTGATGTTTTTCTCACTCCTACTAGTGTATCTAATGTAACACACACCCATACAATGCGCACCAGCCCATGATGTTTTTCTCACTCCTACTAGTGAATCTAATGTAACACACACCCATACAATGCGCACCACCCCGTGATGTTTTTCTCACTCCTACTAGTGAATCTAATGTAACACACACCCATACAATGCGCACCACCCCGTGATGTTTTTCTCACTCCTACTAGTGAATGTAATGTAACACACACACATACAATGCGCACCACCCCGTGATGTTTTTCTCACTCCTACTAGTGAATGTAATGTAACACAAACCCATACAATGCGCACCACCCCGTGATGTTTTTCTCACTCCTACTAGTGAATGTAATGTAACACACACCCATACAATGCGAACCACCCCGTGATGTTCTTCTCACTCCTGCTAGTGAATCTAATGTAACACACACCCATACAATGCGCACCACCCTGTGATGTTTTTCTCACTCCTACTAGTGAATGTAATGTAACACACACCCATACAATGCGCACCACCCCGTGATGTTTTTCTCACTCCTACTAGTGAATGTAATGTAACACACACCCATACAATGCGCACCGCCCCGTGATCTTTTTCTCACTCTTACTAGTGAATGTAATGTAACACACACCCATACAATGCGCACCACCCCGTGATGTTTTTCTCACTCCTACTAGTGAATGTAATGTAACACAAACCCATACAATGCGCACCACCCCGTGATGTTTTTCTCACTCCTACTAGTGAATGTAATGTAACACACACAAATACAATGCGCACCACCCCGTGATGTTTTTCTCACTCCTACTAGTGAATCTAATGTAACACACACCCAAACAATGCGCACCACCCCGTGATGTTTTTCTCACTGCTAATAGTGAAAGTAATGTAACACACACCCATACAATGCGCACCACCCTGTGATGTTTTTCTCACTCCTACTAGTGAATGTAATGTAACACACACAAATACAATGCGCACCACCCCGTGATGTTTTTCTTACTCCTACTAGTGAATGTAATGTAACACACACAAATACAATGCGCACCACCCCGTGATGTTTTTCTCACTCCTACTAGTGTATGTAATGTAACACACACCCATACAATGCGCACCACCCCGTGATGTTTTTCTCACTCCTACTAGTTTATGTAATGTAACACACACCCATACAATGCGCACCACCCCGTGATGTTTTTCTCACTCCTACTAGTGAATCTAATGTAACACACACCCATACAATGCGCACCACCCCGTGATATTTTTCTCACTCCTACTAGTGAATGTAATGTAACACACACCCATACAATGCGCACCACCCCGTGATGTTTTTCTCACTCCTACTAGTGAATCTAATGTAACACACACCCATACTATGCGCACCACCCCGTGATGTTTTTCTCACTCCTACTAGTGAATCTAATGTAACACACACCCATACAATGCGCACCACCCCGTGATGTTTTTCTCACTCCTACTAGTGAATCTAATGTAACACACATCCATACAATGCGTACCACCCCGTGATGTTTTTCAGAAACCTATCCTACATTGCCAATGCATGTTCCCTGACCTCCCCATGCTGACCACCCCGCGGTGCTTTTCTCCATGCTACATTGCCACTCACTGCCTATCCTAATTCAGACCCTCCGATTCACACCACCCCGTGATGTTTTTCTCACTCCTACTAGTGAATGTAATGTAACACACACCCATACAATGCGCACCACCCCGTGATGTTTTTCTCACTCCTACTAGTGAATGTAATGTAACACTCACCCATACAATGTGCACCACCCCGTGATGTTTTTCTCACTCCTACTAGTGAATGTAATGTAACACACACCCATACAATGCGCACCACCCCGTGATGTTTTTCTCATACCTACTAGAGAATGTAATGTAACACACACCCATACAATGCGCACCACCCCGTGATGTTTTTCTCATACCTACTAGAGAATGTAATGTAACACACACCCATACAATGTGCACCGCCCCGTGATGTTTTTCTCACTCTTACTAGTGAATGTAATGTAACACACACCCATACAATGCGCACCACCCCGTGATGTTTTTCTCACTCCTACTAGTGAATGTAATGTAACACAAACCCATACAATGCGCACCACCCCGTGATGTTTTTCTCACTCCTACTAGTGAATGTAATGTAACACACACAAATACAATGCGCACCACCCCGTGATGTTTTTCTCACTCCTACTAGTGAATCTAATGTAACACACACCCAAACAATGCGCACCATCCCGTGATGTTTTTCTCACTCCTAATAGTGAAAGTAATGTAACACACACCCATACAATGCGCACCACCCCGTGATGTTTTTCTCACTCCTACTAGTGAATGTAATGTAACACACACAAATACAATGCGCACCACCCCGTGATGTTTTTCTTACTCCTACTAGTGAATGTAATGTAACACACACAAATACAATGCGCACCACCCCGTGATGTTTTTCTCACTCCTACTAGTGAATGTAATGTAACACACACCCATACAATGCGCACCACCCCGTGATGTTTTTCTCACTCCTACTAGTTTATGTAATGTAACACACACCCATACAATGCGCACCACCCCGTGATGTTTTTCTCACTCCTACTAGTGAATCTAATGTAACACAAACCCATACAATGCGCACCACCCCGTGATATTTTTCTCACTCCTACTAGTGAATGTAATGTAACACACACCCATACAATGCGCACCACCCCGTGATGTTTTTCTCACTCCTACTAGTGAATCTAATGTAACACACACCCATACTATGCGCACCACCCCGTGATGTTTTTCTCACTCCTACTAGTGAATCTAATGTAACACACACCCATACAATGCGCACCACCCCGTGATGTTTTTCTCACTCCTACTAGTGAATCTAATGTAACACACATCCATACAATGCGTACCACCCCGTGATGTTTTTCAGAAACCTATCCTACATTGCCAATGCATGTTCCCTGACCTCCCCATGCTGACCACCCTGCGGTGCTTTTCTCCATGCTACATTGCCACTCACTGCCTATCCTAATTCAGACCCTCCGATTCACACCACCCCGTGATGTTTTTCTCACTCCTACTAGTGAATGTAATGTAACACACACCCATACAATGCGCACCACCCCGTGATGTTTTTCTCACTCCTACTAGTGAATGTAATGTAACACTCACCCATACAATGCGCACCACCCCGTGATGTTTTTCTCACTCCTACTAGTGAATGTAATGTAACACACACCCATACAATGCGCACCACCCCGTGATGTTTTTCTCATACCTACTAGAGAATGTAATGTAACACACACCCATACAATGCGCACCACCCCGTCATGTTTTTCTCACTCCTACTAGTGAATCTAATGTAACACACACCCATACAATGCGCACCTCCCCGTGATGTTTTTCTCACTCCTACTAGTGAATGTAATGTAACACACACCCATACAATGCGCACCACACCGTGATGTTTTTCTCACTCCTACTAGTGAATGTAATGTAACACACACCCATACAATGCGCACCACCCCGTGATGTTTTTCTCACTCCTACTAGTGAATCTAATGTAACACACACCCATACAATGCGCACCACCCCGTGATGTTTTTCTCACTCCTACTAGTGAATGTAATGTAACACACACCCATACAATGCGCACCACCCCGTGATGTTTTTCTCACTCCTACTAGTGAATGTAATGTAACACACACCCATACAATGCGCACCACCCCGTGATGTTTTTCTCACTCCTACTAGTGAATGTAATGTAACACACACCCATACAATGCGCACCACCCCGTGATGTTTTTCTCACTCCTACTACTGAATGTAATGTAACACACACCCATAAAATGCGCACCACCCCGTCATGTTTTTCTCACTCCTACTAGTGAATCTAATGTAACACACACCCATACAATGCGCACGTCCCCGTGATGTTTTTCTCACTCCTACTAGTGAATGTAATGTAACACACACCCATACAATGCGCACCACACCGTGATGTTTTTCTCACTCCTACTAGTGAATGTAATGTAACACACACCCATACAATGCGCACCACCCCGTGATGTTTTTCTCATTCCTACTAGTGAATCTAATGTAACACACACCCATACAATGCGCACCACCCCGTGATGTTTTTCTCACTCCTACTAGTGAATCTAATGTAACACACACCCATACAATGCGCACCACCCCGTGATGTTTTTCTCACTCCTACTAGTGAATGTAATGTAACACACACCCATACAATGCGCACCACCCCGTGATGTTTTTCTCACTCCTACTAGTGAATCTAATGTAACACACACCCATACAATGCGCACCAGCCCATGATGTTTTTCTCACTCCTACTAGTGAATGTAATGTAACAAACACCCATACAATGCGCACCACCCCGTGATGTTTTTCTCACTCCTACTAGTGAATCTAATGTAACACACACCCATACAATGCGCACCACCCCGTGATGTTTTTCTCACTCCTACTAGTGAATCTAATGTAACACACACCCATACAATGCGCACCACCCCGTGATGTTTTCCTCACTCCTACTAGTGAATGTAATGTAACACACACCCATACAATGCGCACCACCCCGTGATGTTTTTCTCACTCCTACTACTGAATGTAATGTAACACACACCCATACAATGCGCACCACCCCGTGATGCTTTTCTCACTCCTACTAGTGAATGTAATGTAACACACACCCATACAATGCGCACCACCCCGTGATGTTTTTCTCACTCCTACTAGTGAATGTAATGTAACACACACCCATACAATGCGCACCACCCCGTGATGTTTTTCTCACTCCTACTAGTGAATGTAATGTAACACACACCCATACAATGCGCACCGCCCCGTGATGTTTTTCTCACTCCTACTAGTGAATGTAATGTAACACACACCATACAATGCGCACCGCCCCGTGATGTTTTTCTCACTCCTACTAGTGAATGTAATGTAACACACACCCATACAATGCGCACCGCCCCGTGATGTTTTTCTCACTCCTACTAGTGAATGTAATGTAACACACACCCATACAATGCGCACCGCCCCGTGATGTTTTTCTCACTCCTACTAGTGAATGTAATGTAACACACACCCATACAATGCGCACCGCCCCGTGATGTTTTTCTCACTCCTACTAGTGAATGTAATGTAACACACACCCATACAATGCGCACCGCCCCGTGATGTTTTTCTCACTCCTACTAGTGAATCTAATGTAACACACACCCATACAATGCGCACCGCCCCGTGATGTTTTTCTCACTCCTACTAGTGAATCTAATGTAACACACACCCATACAATGCGCACCACCCCGTGATGTTTTTCTCACTCCTACTAGTGAATGTAATGTAACACACACCCATACAATGCGCACCACCCCGTGATGTTTTTCTCACTCCTACTAGTGAATCTAATGTAACACACACCCATACAATGCGCACCACCCCGTGATGTTTTTCTCACTCCTACTAGTGAATGTAATGTAACACACACCCATACAATGCGCACCACCCCGTAATATTTTTCTCACTCCTACTAGTGAATGTAATGTAACACACACCCATACAATGCGCACCACCCCGTGATATTTTTCTCACTCCTACTAGTGAATCTAATGTAACACACACCCATACAATGCGCACCACCCCGTGATGTTTTTCAGAAACCTATCCTACATTGCCACTGCATGTTCCCTAACCTCCCCATGCTGACCACCCCCCGGTGCTTTTCTCCATCCTACATTCCCACTCACTGCCTATCCTAATTCAGAGCCTCCGATTCACACCACCCCGTGATGTTTTTCTCACTCCTTGTAGTGAATGTAATGTAACACACACCCATACAATGCGCACCACCCCGTGATGTTTTTCTCACTCCTACTAGTGAATGTAATGTAACACACACCCATACAATGCGCACCACCCCGTGATGTTTTTCTCACTCCTACTAGTGAATGTAACACACACCCATACAATGCGCACCACCCCGTGATGTTTTTCTCACTCCTACTAGTGAATGTAATGTAACACACACCCATACAATGCGCACCACCCCGTGATGTTTTTCTCACTCCTACTAGTGAATGTAATGTAACACACACCCATACAATGCGAACCACCCCGTGATGTTCTTCTCACTCCTGCTAGTGAATCTAATGTAACACACACCCATACAATGCGCACCACCCCGTGATGTTTTTCTCACTCCTACTAGTGAATGTAATGTAACACACACCCATACCATGCGCACCACCCCGTGATGTTTTTCTCACTCCTACTAGTGAATGTAATGTAACACACACCCATACCATGCGCACCACCCCGTGATGTTTTTCTCACTCCTACTAGTGAATGTAATGTAACACACACCCATACAATGCGCACCACCTCGTGATGTTTTTCTCACTCCTACTAGTGAATGTAATGTAACAAACACCCATACAATGCGCACCACCCCGTGATGTTTTTCTCACTCCTACTAGTGAATCTAATGTAACACACACCCATACAATGCGCACCAGCCCATGATGTTTTTCTCACTCCTACTAGTGAATCTAATGTAACACACACCCATACAATGCGCACCACCCCGTGATGTTTTTCTCACTCCTACTAGTGAATCTAATGTAACACACACCCATACAATGCGCACCACCCCGTGATGTTTTTCTCACTCCTACTAGTGAATGTAATGTAACACACACCCATACAATGCGCACCACCCCGTGATGTTTTTCTCACTCCTACTAGTGAATGTAATGTAACACACACCCATACAATGCGCACCACCCCGTGATGTTTTTCTCACTCCTACTAGTGAATCTAATGTAACACACACCCATACTATGCGCACCAGCCCATGATGTTTTTCTCACTCCTACTAGTGAATCTAATGTAACACACACCCATACAATGCGCACCACCCCGTGATGTTTTTCTCACTCCTACTAGTGAATCTAATGTAACACACACCCATACAATGCGCACCACCCCGTGATGTTTTTCAGAAACCTATCCTACATTGCCACTGCATGTTCCCTTACCTCCCCATGCTGACCACCCCCCGGTGCTTTTCTCCATCCTACATTCCCACTCACTGCCTATCCTAATTCAGAGCCTCCGATTCACACCACCCCGTGATGTTTTTCTCACTCCTTGTAGTGAATGTAATGTAACACACACCCATACAATGCGCACCACCCCGTGATGTTTTTCTCACGCCTACTAGTGAATGTAACACACACCCATACAATGCGCACCACCCCGTGATGTTTTTCTCACTCCTACTAGTGAATGTAATGTAACACACACCCATACAATGCGCACCACCCCGTGATGTTTTTCTCACTCCTACTAGTGAATGTAATGTAACACACACCCATACAATGCGAACCACCCCGTGATGTTCTTCTCACTCCTGCTAGTGAATCTAATGTAACACACACCCATACAATGCGCACCACCCCGTGATGTTTTTCTCACTCCTACTAGTGAATGTAATGTAACACACACCCATACCATGCGCACCACCCCGTGATGTTTTTCTCACTCCTACTAGTGAATGTAATGTAACACACACCCATACAATGCGCACCACCCCGTGATGTTTTTCTCACTCCTACTAGTGAATGTAATGTAACACACACCCATACAATGCGCACCACCCCGTGATGTTTTTCTCACTCCTACTAGTGAATGTAATGTAACACACACCCATACAATGCGCACCACCCCGTGATGTTTTTCTCACTCCTACTAGTGAATCTAATGTAACACACACCCATACAATGCGCACCAGCCCATGATGTTTTTCTCACTCCTACTAGTGAATGTAATGTAACACACACCCATACAATGCGCACCACCCCGTGATGTTTTTCTCACTCCTACTAGTGAATCTAATGTAACACACACCCATACAATGCGCACCACCCCGTGATGTTTTTCTCACTCCTACTAGTGAATCTAATGTAACACACACCCATACAATGCGCACCACCCCGTGATGTTTTTCTCACTCCTACTAGTGAATGTAATGTAACACACACCCATACAATGCGCACCACCCCGTGATGTTTTTCTCACTCCTGCTAATGAATCTAATGTAACACACACCCATACAATGCGCACCAGCCCATGATGTTTTTCTCACTCCTACTAGTGAATGTAATGTAACACACACCCATACAATGCGCACCACCCCGTGATGTTTTTCTCACTCCTACTAGTGAATCTAATGTAACACACACCCATACAATGCGCACCACCCCGTGATGTTTTTCTCACTCCTACTAGTGAATCTAATGTAACACACACCCATACAATGCGCACCACCCCGTGATGTTTTCCTCACTCCTACTAGTGAATGTAATGTAACACACACCCATACAATGCGCACCACCCCGTGATGTTTTTCTCACTCCTACTACTGAATGTAATGTAACACACACCCATACAATGCGCACCACCCCGTCATGTTTTTCTCAATCCTACTAGTGAATCTAATGTAACACACACCCATACAATGCGCACCTCCCCGTGATGTTTTTCTCACTCCTACTAGTGAATGTAATGTAACACACACCCATACAATGCGCACCACACCGTGATGTTTTTCTCACTCCTACTAGTGAATGTAATGTAACACACACCCATACAATGCGCACCACCCCGTGATGTTTTTCTCACTCCTACTAGTGAATCTAATGTAACACACACCCATACAATGCGCACCACCCCGTGATGTTTTTCTCACTCCTACTAGTGAATCTAATGTAACACACACCCATACAATGCGCATCACCCCGTGATGTTTTTCTCACTCCTACTAGTGAATGTAATGTAACACACACCCATACAATGCGCACCACCCCGTGATGTTTTTCTCACTCCTACTAGTGAATCTAATGAAACACACACCCATACAATGCGCACCAGCCCATGATGTTTTTCTCACTCCTACTAGTGAATGTAATGTAACACACACCCATACAATGCGCACCACCCCGTGATGTTTTTCTCACTCCTACTAGTGAATGTAATGTAACACACACCCATACAATGCGCACCACCCCGTGATGTTTTTCTCACTCCTACTAGTGAATCTAATGTAACACACACCCATACAATGCGCACCACCCCGTGATGTTTTCCTCACTCCTACTAGTGAATGTAATGTAACACACACCCATACAATGCGCACCACCCCGTGATGTTTTTCTCACTCCTACTACTGAATGTAATGTAACACACACCCATACAATGCGCACCACCCCGTGATGCTTTTCTCACTCCTACTAGTGAATGTAATGTAACACACACCCATACAATGCGCACCACCCCGTGATGTTTTTCTCACTCCTACTAGTGAATGTAATGTAACACACACCCATACAATGCGCACCACCCCGTGATGTTTTTCTCACTCCTACTAGTGAATGTAATGTAACACACACCCATACAATGCGCACCGCCCCGTGATGTTTTTCTCACTCCTACTAGTGAATGTAATGTAACACACACCATACAATGCGCACCGCCCCGTGATGTTTTTCTCACTCCTACTAGTGAATGTAATGTAACACACACCCATACAATGCGCACCGCCCCGTGATGTTTTTCTCACTCCTACTAGTGAATGTAATGTAACACACACCCATACAAGGCGCACCGCCCCGTGATGTTTTTCTCACTCCTACTAGTGAATGTAATGTAACACACACCCATACAATGCGCACCGCCCCGTGAAGTTTTTCTCACTCCTACTAGTGAATGTAATGTAACACACACCCATACAATGCGCACCGCCCCGTGATGTTTTTC
This sequence comes from Cavia porcellus, assembly GCF_034190915.1. Lineage (NCBI taxonomy): Eukaryota > Metazoa > Chordata > Mammalia > Rodentia > Caviidae > Cavia > Cavia porcellus. The sequence continues at coordinate 73,586 of NW_026947785.1, forward strand.
TCACTCCTACTAGTGAATCTAATGTAACACACACCCATACAATGCGCACCACCCCGTGATGTTTTTCTCACTCCTACTAGTGAATCTAATGTAACACACACCCATACAATGCGCACCACCCCGTGATGTTTTTCTCACTCCTACTAGTGAATCTAATGTAACACACACCCATACAATGCGCACCACCCCGTGATGTTTTTCTCACTCCTACTAGTGAATGTAATGTAACACACACCCATACAATGCGCACCACCCCGTGATGTTTTTCTCACTCCTGCTAATGAATCTAATGTAACACACACCCATACAATGCGCACCAGCCCATGATGTTTTTCTCACTCCTACTAGTGAATGTAATGTAACACACACCCATACAATGCGCACCACCCCGTGATGTTTTTCTCACTCCTACTAGTGAATCTAATGTAACACACACCCATACAATGCGCACCACCCCGTGATGTTTTTCTCACTCCTACTAGTGAATCTAATGTAACACACACCCATACAATGCGCACCACCCCGTGATGTTTTCCTCACTCCTACTAGTGAATGTAATGTAACACACACCCATACAATGCGCACCACCCCGTGATGTTTTTCTCACTCCTACTACTGAATGTAATGTAACACACACCCATACAATGCGCACCACCCCGTCATGTTTTTCTCAATCCTACTAGTGAATCTAATGTAACACACACCCATACAATGCGCACCTCCCCGTGATGTTTTTCTCACTCCTACTAGTGAATGTAATGTAACACACACCCATACAATGCGCACCACACCGTGATGTTTTTCTCACTCCTACTAGTGAATGTAATGTAACACACACCCATACAATGCGCACCACCCCGTGATGTTTTTCTCACTCCTACTAGTGAATCTAATGTAACACACACCCATACAATGCGCACCACCCCGTGATGTTTTTCTCACTCCTACTAGTGAATCTAATGTAACACACACCCATACAATGCGCATCACCCCGTGATGTTTTTCTCACTCCTACTAGTGAATGTAATGTAACACACACCCATACAATGCGCACCACCCCGTGATGTTTTTCTCACTCCTACTAGTGAATCTAATGAAACACACACCCATACAATGCGCACCAGCCCATGATGTTTTTCTCACTCCTACTAGTGAATGTAATGTAACACACACCCATACAATGCGCACCACCCCGTGATGTTTTTCTCACTCCTACTAGTGAATGTAATGTAACACACACCCATACAATGCGCACCACCCCGTGATGTTTTTCTCACTCCTACTAGTGAATCTAATGTAACACACACCCATACAATGCGCACCACCCCGTGATGTTTTCCTCACTCCTACTAGTGAATGTAATGTAACACACACTCATACAATGCGCACCACCCAGTGATGTTTTTCTCACTCCTACTACTGAATGTAATGTAACACACACCCATACAATGCGCACCACCCCGTGATGCTTTTCTCACTCCTACTAGTGAATGTAATGTAACACACACCCATACAATGCGCACCACCCCGTGATGTTTTTCTCACTCCTACTAGTGAATGTAATGTAACACACACCCATACAATGCGCACCACCCCGTGATGTTTTTCTCACTCCTACTAGTGAATGTAATGTAACACACACCCATACAATGCGCACCGCCCCGTGATGTTTTTCTCACTCCTACTAGTGAATGTAATGTAACACACACCATACAATGCGCACCGCCCCGTGATGTTTTTCTCACTCCTACTAGTGAATGTAATGTAACACACACCCATACAATGCGCACCGCCCCGTGATGTTTTTCTCACTCCTACTAGTGAATGTAATGTAACACACACCCATACAAGGCGCACCGCCCCGTGATGTTTTTCTCACTCCTACTAGTGAATGTAATGTAACACACACCCATACAATGCGCACCGCCCCGTGATGTTTTTCTCACTCCTACTAGTGAATGTAATGTAACACACACCCATACAATGCGCACCGCCCCGTGATGTTTTTCTCACTCCTACTAGTGAATCTAATGTAACACACACCCATACAATGCGCACCACCCCGTGATGTTTTTCTCACTCCTACTAGTGAATCTAATGTAACACACACCCATACAATGCGCACCACCCCGTGATGTTTTTCTCACTCCTACTAGTGAATGTAATGTAACACACACCCATACAATGCGCACCACCCCGTGATGTTTTTCTCACTCCTACTAGTGAATCTAATGTAACACACACCCATACAATGCGCACCACCCCGTGATGTTTTTCTCACTCCTACTAGTGAATGTAATGTAACACACACCCATACAATGCGCACCACCCCGTAATGTTTTTCTCACTCCTACTAGTGAATGTAATGTAACACACACCCATACAATGCGCACCACCCCGTGATATTTTTCTCACTCCTACTAGTGAATCTAATGTAACACACACCCATACAATGCGCACCACCCCGTGATGTTTTTCAGAAACCTATCCTACATTGCCACTGCATGTTCCCTAACCTCCCCATGCTGACCAACCCCCGGTGCTTTTCTCCATCCTACATTCCCACTCACTGCCTATCCTAATTCAGAGCCTCCGATTCACACCACCCCGTGATGTTTTTCTCACTCCTTGTAGTGAATGTAATGTAACACACACCCATACAATGCGCACCACCCCGTGATGTTTTTCTCACTCCTACTAGTGAATGTAATGTAACACACACCCATACAATGCGCACCACCCCGTGATGTTTTTCTCACTCCTACTAGTGAATGTAACACACACCCATACAATGCGCACCACCCCGTGATGTTTTTCTCACTCCTACTAGTGAATGTAATGTAACACATACCCATACAATGCGCACCACCCCGTGATGTTTTTCTCACTCCTACTAGTGAATGTAATGTAACACACACCCATACAATGCGAACCACCCCGTGATGTTCTTCTCACTCCTGCTAGTGAATCTAATGTAACACACACCCATACAATGCGCACCACCCCGTGATGTTTTTCTCACTCCTACTAGTGAATGTAATGTAACACACACCCATACCATGCGCACCACCCCGTGATGTTTTTCTCACTCCTACTAGTGAATGTAATGTAACACACACCCATACAATGCGCACCACCCCGTGATGTTTTTCTCACTCCTACTAGTGAATGTAATGTAACACACACCCATACAATGCGCACCACCCCGTGATGTTTTTCTCACTCCTACTAGTGAATGTAATGTAACACACACCCATACAATGCGCACCACCCCGTGATGTTTTTCTCACTCCTACTAGTGAATGTAATGTAACACACACCCATACAATGCGCACCACCCCGTGATGTTTTTCTCACTCCTACTAGTGAATGTAATGTAACACACACCCATACAATGCGCACCACCCCGTGATGTTTTTCTCACTCCTACTAGTGAATCTAATGTAACACACACCCATACAATGCGCACCAGCCCATGATGTTTTTCTCACTCCTACTAGTGAATCTAATGTAACACACACCCATACAATGCGCACCACCCCGTGATGTTTTTCTCACTCCTACTAGTGAATCTAATGTAACACACACCCATACAATGCGCACCACCCCGTGATGTTTTTCTCACTCCTACTAGTGAATGTAATGTAACACACACCCATACAATGCGCACCACCCCGTGATGTTTTTCTCACTCCTACTAGTGAATGTAATGTAACACACACCCATACAATGCGCACCACCCCGTGATGTTTTTCTCACTCCTACTAGTGAATCTAATGTAACACACACCCATACTATGCGCACCACCCCGTGATATTGTTCTCACTCCTACTAGTGAATCTAATGTAACACACACCCATACAATGCGCACCACCCCGTGATGTTTTTCTCACTCCTACTAGTGAATCTAATGTAACACACATCCATACAATGCGTACCACCCCGTGATGTTTTTCAGAAACCTATCCTACATTGCCAATGCATGTTCCCTGACCTCCCCATGCTGACCACCCCGCGGTGCTTTTCTCCATGCTACATTGCCACTCACTGCCTATCCTAATTCAGACCCTCGGATTCACACCACCCTGTGATGTTTTTCTCACTCCTACTAGTGAATGTAATGTAACACACACCCATACAATGCGCACCACCCCGTGATGTTTTTCTCACTCCTACTAGTGAATGTAATGTAACACTCACCCATACAATGCGCACCACCCCGTGATGTTTTTCTCACTCCTACTAGTGAATGTAATGTAACACACACCCATACAATGCGCACCACCCCGTGATGTTTTTCTCACTCCTACTAGAGAATGTAATGTAACACACACCCATACAATGCGCACCACCCCGTGATGATTTCTCACTCCTACTAGTGAATGTAATGTAACACACACCCATACAATGCGCACCACCCCGTCATGTTTTTCTCACTCCTACTAGTGAATCTAATGTAACACACACCCATACAATGCGCACCTCCCCGTGATGTTTTTCTCACTCCTACTAGTGAATGTAATGTAACACACACCCATACAATGCGCACCACACCGTGATGTTTTTCTCACTCCTACTAGTGAATGTAATGTAACACACACCCATACAATGCGCACCACCCCGTGATGTTTTTCTCACTCCTAATAGTGAATCTAATGTAACACACACCCATACAATGCGCACCACCCCGTGATGTTTTTCTCACTCCTACTAGTGAATCTAATGTAACACACACCCATACAATGCGCACGACCCCGTGATGTTTTTCTCACTCCTACTAGTGAATGTAATGTAACACACACCCATACAATGCGCACCACCCCGTGATGTTTTTCTCACTCCTACTAGTGAATCTAATGTAACACACACCCATACAATGCGCACCAGCCCATGATGTTTTTCTCACTCCTACTAGTGAATCTAATGTAACACACACCCATACAATGCGCACCACCCCGTGATGTTTTTCTCACTCCTACTAGTGAATCTAATGTAACACACACCCATACAATGCGCACCACCCCGTGATGTTTTTCTCACTCCTACTAGTGAATCTAATGTAACACACACCCATACAATGGGCACCACCCCGTGATGTTTTCCTCACTCCTACTAGTGAATGTAATGTAACACACACCCATACAATGCGCACCACCCCGTGATGTTTTTCTCACTCCTACTACTGAATGTAATGTAACACACACCCATACAATGCGCACCACCCCGTGATGCTTTTCTCACTCCTACTAGTGAATGTAACACACACCCATACAATGCGCACCACCCCGTGATGTTTTTCTCACTCCTACTAGTGAATGTAATGTAACACACACCCATACAATGCGCACCACCCCGTGATGTTTTTCTCACTCCTACTAGTGAATGTAATGTAACACACACCCATACAATGCGCACAACCCCGTGATGTTTTTCTCACTCCTACTAGTGAATGTAATGTAAAACACACCATACAATGCGCACCGCCCCGTGATGTTTTTCTCACTCCTACTAGTGAATGCAATGTAACACACACCCATACAATTCGCACCGCCCCGTGATGTTTTTCTCACTCCTACTAGTGAATGTAATGTAACACACACCCATACAATGCGCACCGCCCCGTGATGTTTTTCTCACTCCTACTAGTGAATGTAATGTAACACACACCCATACAATGCGCACCGCCCCGTGATGTTTTTCTCACTCCTACTAGTGAATGTAATGTAACACACACCCATACAATGCGCACCGCCCCGTGATGTTTTTCTCACTCCTACTAGTGAATCTAATGTAACACACACCCATACAATGCGCACCACCCCGTGATGTTTTTCTCACTCCTACTAGTGAATCTAATGTAACACACACCCATACAATGCGCACCACCCCGTGATGTTTTTCTCACTCCTACTAGTGAATGTAATGTAACACACACCCATACAATGCGCACCACCCCGTGATGTTTTTCTCACTCCTACTAGTGAATCTAATGTAACACACACCCATACAATGCGCACCACCCCGTGATGTTTTTCTCACTCCTACTAGTGAATGTAATGTAACACACACCCATACAATGCGCACCACCCCGTGATATTTTTCTCACTCCTACTAGTGAATCTAATGTAACACACACCCATACAATGCGCACCACCCCGTGATGTTTTTCAGAAACCTATCCTACATTGCCACTGCATGTTCCCTAACCTCCCCATGCTGACCACCCCCCGGTGCTTTTCTCCATCCTACATTCCCACTCACTGCCTATCCTAATTCAGAGCCTCCGATTCACACCACCCCGTGATGTTTTTCTCACTCCTTGTAGTGAATGTAATGTAACACACACCCACACAATGCGCACCACCCCGTGATGTTTTTCTCACTCCTACTAGTGAATGTAATGTAAAACACACCCATACAATGCGCACCACCCCGTGATGTTTTTCTCACTCCTACTAGTGAATGTAATGTAACACACACCCATACAATGCGCACCACCCCGTGATGTTTTTCTCACTCCTACTAGTGAATCTAATGTAACACACACCCATACAATGCGCACCAGCCCATGATGTTTTTCTCACTCCTACTAGTGAATCTAATGTAACACACACCCATACAATGCGCACCACCCCGTGATGTTTTTCGCACTCCTACTAGTGAATCTAATGTAACACACACCCATACAATGCGCACCACCCCGTGATGTTTTTCAGAAACCTATCCTACATTGCCACTGCATGTTCCCTTACCTCCCCATGCTGACCACCCCCCGGTGCTTTTCTCCATCCTACATTCCCACTCACTGCCTATCCTAATTCAGAGCCTCCGATTCACACCACCCCGTGATGTTTTTCTCACTCCTTGTAGTGAATGTAATGTAACACACACCCATACAATGCGCACCACCCCGTGATGTTTTTCTCACGCCTACTAGTGAATGTAACACACACCCATACAATGCGCACCACCCCGTGATGTTTTTCTCACTCCTATTAGTGAATGTAATGTAACACACACCCATACAATGCGCACCACCCCGTGATGTTTTTCTCACTCCTACTAGTGAATGTAATGTAACACACACCCATACAATGCGAACCACCCCGTGATGTTCTTCTCACTCCTGCTAGTGAATCTAATGTAACACACACCCATACAATGCGCACCACCCCGTGATGTTTTTCTCACTCCTACTAGTGAATGTAATGTAACACTCACCCATACCATGCGCACCACCCCGTGATGTTTTTCTCACTCCTACTAGTGAATGTAATGTAACACACACCCATACAATGCGCACCGCCCCGTGATGTTTTTCTCACTCCTACTAGTGAATCTAATGTAACACACACCCATACAATGCGCACCACCCCGTGATGTTTTTCTCACTCCTACTAGTGAATCTAATGTAACACACACCCATACAATGCGCACCACCCCGTGATGTTTTTCTCACTCCTACTAGTGAATGTAATGTAACACACACCCATACAATGCGCACCACCCCGTGATGTTTTTCTCACTCCTACTAGTGAATCTAATGTAACACACACCCATACAATGCGCACCACCCCGTGATGTTTTTCTCACTCCTACTAGTGAATGTAATGTAACACACACCCATACAATGCGCACCACCCCGTAATGTTTTTCTCACTCCTACTAGTGAATGTAATGTAACACACACCCATACAATGCGCATCACCCCGTGATATTTTTCTCACTCCTACTAGTGAATCTAATGTAACACACACCCATACAATGCGCACCACCCCGTGATGTTTTTCAGAAACCTATCCTACATTGCCACTGCATGTTCCCTAACCTCCCCATGCTGACCACCCCCCGGTGCTTTTCTCCATCCTACATTCCCACTCACTGCCTATCCTAATTCTGAGCCTCCGATTCACACCACCCCGTGATGTTTTTCTCACTCCTTGTAGTGAATGTAATGTAACACACACCCATACAATGCGCACCACCCCGTGATGTTTTTCTCACTCCTACTAGTGAATGTAATGTAACACACACCCATACAATGCGCACCACCCCGTGATGTTTTTCTCACTCCTACTAGTGAATGTAACACACACCCATACAATGCGCACCACCCCGTGATGTTTTTCTCACTCCTACTAGTGAATGTAATGTAACACACACCCATACAATGCGCACCACCCCGTGATGTTTTTCTCACTCCTACTAGTGAATGTAATGTAACACACACCCATACAATGCGAACCACCCCGTGATGTTCTTCTCACTCCTGCTAGTGAATCTAATGTAACACACACCCATACAATGCGCACCACCCCGTGATGTTTTTCTCACTCCTACTAGTGAATGTAATGTAACACACACCCATACCATGCGCACCACCCCGTGATGTTTTTCTCACTCCTACTAGTGAATGTTATGTAACACACACCCATACAATGCGCACCACCCCGTGATGTTTTTCTCACTCCTACTAGTGAATGTAATGTAACACACACCCATACAATGCGCACCACCCCGTGATGTTTTTCTCACTCCTACTAGTGAATGTAATGTAACACACACCCATACAATGCGCACCACCCCGTGATGTTTTTCTCACTCCTACTAGTGAATCTAATGTAACACACACCCATACAATGCGCACCAGCCCATGATGTTTTTCTCACTCCTACTAGTGAATCTAATGTAACACACACCCATACAATGCGCACCACCCCGTGATGTTTTTCTCACTCCTACTAGTGAATCTAATGTAACACACACCCATACAATGCGCACCACCCCGTGATGTTTTTCTCACTCCTACTAGTGAATGTAATGTAACACACACCCATACAATGCGCACCACCCCGTGATGTTTTTCTCACTCCTACTAGTGAATGTAATGTAACACACACCCATACAATGCGCACCACCCCGTGATGTTTTTCTCACTCCTACTAGTGAATCTAATGTAACACACACCCATACTATGCGCACCACCCCGTGATATTTTTCTCACTCCTACTAGTGAATCTAATGTAACACACACCCATACAATGCGCACCACCCCGTGATGTTTTTCTCACTCCTACTAGTGAATCTAATGTAACACACATCCATACAATGCGTACCACCCCGTGATGTTTTTCAGAAACCTATCCTACATTGCCAATGCATGTTCCCTGACCTCCCCATGCTGACCACCCCGCGGTGCTTTTCTCCATGCTACATTGCCACTCACTGCCTATCCTAATTCAGACCCTCCGATTCACACCACCCTGTGATGTTTTTCTCACTCCTACTAGTGAATGTAATGTAACACACACCCATACAATGCGCACCACCCCGTGATGTTTTTCTCACTCCTACTAGTGAATGTAATGTAACACTCACCCATACAATGCGCACCACCCCGTGATGTTTTTCTCACTCCTACTAGTGAATGTAATGTAACACACACCCATACAATGCGCACCACCCCGTGATGTTTTTCTCACTCCTACTAGAGAATGTAATGTAACACACACCCATACAATGCGCACCAACCCGTGATGATTTCTCACTCCTACTAGTGAATGTAATGTAACACACACCCATACAATGCGCACCACCCCGTCATGTTTTTCTCACTCCTACTAGTGAATCTAATGTAACACACACCCATACAATGCGCACCTCCCCGTGATGTTTTTCTCACTCCTACTAGTGAATGTAATGTAACACACACCCATACAATGCGCACCACACCGTGATGTTTTTCTCACTCCTACTAGTGAATGTAATGTAACACACACCCATACAATGCGCACCACCCCGTGATGTTTTTCTCACTCCTACTAGTGAATCTAATGTAACACACACCCATACAATGCGCACCACCCCGTGATGTTTTTCTCACTCCTACTAGTGAATCTAATGTAACACACACCCATACAATGCGCACGACCCCGTGATGTTTTTCTCACTCCTACTAGTGAATGTAATGTAACACACACCCATACAATGCGCACCACCCCGTGATGTTTTTCTCACTCCTACTAGTGAATCTAATGTAACACACACCCATACAATGCGCACCAGCCCATGATGTTTTTCTCACTCCTACTAGTGAATCTAATGTAACACACACCCATACAATGCGCACCACCCCGTGATGTTTTTCTCACTCCTACTAGTGAATCTAATGTAACACACACCCATACAATGCGCACCACCCCGTGATGTTTTTCTCACTCCTACTAGTGAATCTAATGTAACACACACCCATACAATGGGCACCACCCCGTGATGTTTTCCTCACTCCTACTAGTGAATGTAATGTAACACACACCCATACAATGCGCACCACCCCGTGATGTTTTTCTCACTCCTACTACTGAATGTAATGTAACACACACCCATACAATGCGCACCACCCCGTGATGCTTTTCTCACTCCTACTAGTGAATGTAATGTAACACACACCCATACAATGCGCACCACCCCGTGATGTTTTTCTCACTCCTACTAGTGAATGTAATGTAACACACACCCATACAATGCGCACCACCCCGTGATGTTTTTCTCACTCCTACTAGTGAATGTAATGTAACACACACCCATACAATGCGCACAACCCCGTGATGTTTTTCTCACTCCTACTAGTGAATGTAATGTAAAACACACCATACAATGCGCACCGCCCCGTGATGTTTTTCTCACTCCTACTAGTGAATGCAATGTAACACACACCCATACAATTCGCACCGCCCCGTGATGTTTTTCTCACTCCTACTAGTGAATGTAATGTAACACACACCCATACAATGCGCACCGCCCCGTGATGTTTTTCTCACTCCTACTAGTGAATGTAATGTAACACACACCCATACAATGCGCACCGCCCCGTGATGTTTTTCTCACTCCTACTAGTGAATGTAATGTAACACACACCCATACAATGCGCACCGCCCCGTGATGTTTTTCTCACTCCTACTAGTGAATCTAATGTAACACACACCCATACAATGCGCACCACCCCGTGATGTTTTTCTCACTCCTACTAGTGAATGTAATGTAACACACACCCATACAATGCGCACCACCCCGTGATGTTTTTCTCACTCCTACTAGTGAATCTAATGTAACACACACCCATACAATGCGCACCACCCCGTGATGTTTTTCTCACTCCTACTAGTGAATGTAATGTAACACACACCCATACAATGCGCACCACCCCGTAATGTTTTTCTCACTCCTACTAGTGAATGTAATGTAACACACACCCATACAATGCGCACCACCCCGTGATATTTTTCTCACTCCTACTAGTGAATCTAATGTAACACACACCCATACAATGCGCACCACCCCGTGATGTTTTTCAGAAACCTATCCTACATTGCCACTGCATGTTCCCTAACCTCCCCATGCTGACCACCCCCCGGTGCTTTTCTCCATCCTACATTCCCACTCACTGCCTATCCTAATTCTGAGCCTCCGATTCACACCACCCCGTGATGTTTTTCTCACTCCTTGTAGTGAATGTAATGTAACACACACCCATACAATGCGCACCACCCCGTGATGTTTTTCTCACTCCTACTAGTGAATGTAATGTAACACACACCCATACAATGCGCACCACCCCGTGATGTTTTTCTCACTCCTACTAGTGAATGTAACACACACCCATACAATGCGCACCACCCCGTGATGTTTTTCTCACTCCTACTAGTGAATGTAATGTAACACACACCCATACAATGCGCACCACCCCGTGATGTTTTTCTCACTCCTACTAGTGAATGTAATGTAACACACACCCATACAATGCGAACCACCCCGTGATGTTCTTCTCACTCCTGCTAGTGAATCTAATGTAACACACACCCATACAATGCGCACCACCCCGTGATGTTTTTCTCACTCCTACTAGTGAATGTAATGTAACACACACCCATACCATGCGCACCACCCCGTGATGTTTTTCTCACTCCTACTAGTGAATGTTATGTAACACACACCCATACAATGCGCACCACCCCGTGATGTTTTTCTCACTCCTACTAGTGAATGTAATGTAACACACACCCATACAATGCGCACCACCCCGTGATGTTTTTCTCACTCCTACTAGTGAATGTAATGTAACACACACCCATACAATGCGCACCACCCCGTGATGTTTTTCTCACTCCAACTAGTGAATCTAATGTAACACACACCCATACAATGCGCACCAGCCCATGATGTTTTTCTCACTCCTACTAGTGAATCTAATGTAACACACACCCATACAATGCGCACCACCCCGTGATGTTTTTCTCACTCCTACTAGTGAATCTAATGTAACACACACCCATACAATGCGCACCACCCCGTGATGTTTTTCTCACTCCTACTAGTGAATGTAATGTAACACACACCCATACAATGCGCACCACCCCGTGATGTTTTTCTCACTCCTACTAGTGAATGTAATGTAACACACACCCATACAATGCGCACCACCCCGTGATGTTTTTCTCACTCCTACTAGTGAATCTAATGTAACACACACCCATACTATGCGCACCACCCCGTGATATGTTTCTCACTCCTACTAGTGAATCTAATGTAACACACACCCATACAATGCGCACCACCCCGTGATGTTTTTCTCACTCCTACTAGTGAATCTAATGTAACACACATCCATACAATGCGTACCACCCCGTGATGTTTTTCAGAAACCTATCCTACATTGCCAATGCATGTTCCCTGACCTCCCCATGCTGACCACCCCGCGGTGCTTTTCTCCATGCTACATTGCCACTCACTGCCTATCCTAATTCAGACCCTCCGATTCACACCACACTGTGATGTTTTTCTCACTCCTACTAGTGAATGTAATGTAACACACACCCATACAATGCGCACCACCCCGTGATGTTTTTCTCACTCCTACTAGTGAATGTAATGTAACACTCACCCATACAATGCGCACCACCCCGTGATGTTTTTCTCACTCCTACTAGTGAATGTAATGTAACACACACCCATACAATGCGCACCACCCCGTGATGTTTTTCTCACTCCTACTAGAGAATGTAATGTAACACACACCCATACAATGCGCACCAACCCGTGATGATTTCTCACTCCTACTAGTGAATGTAATGTAACACACACCCATACAATGCGCACCACCCCGTCATGTTTTTCTCACTCCTACTAGTGAATCTAATGTAACACACACCCATACAATGCGCACCTCCCCGTGATGTTTTTCTCACTCCTACTAGTGAATGTAATGTAACACACACCCATACAATGCGCACCACACCGTGATGTTTTTCTCACTCCTACTAGTGAATGTAATGTAACACACACCCATACAATGCGCACCACCCCGTGATGTTTTTCTCACTCCTACTAGTGAATCTAATGTAACACACACCCATACAATGCGCACCACCCCGTGATGTTTTTCTCACTCCTACTAGTGAATCTAATGTAACACACACCCATACAATGCGCACCACCCCGTGATGTTTTTCTCACTCCTACTAGTGAATCTAATGTAACACACACCCAAACAATGCGCACCACCCCGTGATGTTTTTCTCACTCCTACTAGTGAATCTAATGTAACACACACCCAAACAATGCGCACCACCCCGTGATGTTTTTCTCACTCCTACTAGTGAATCTAATGTAACACACACCCATACAATGGGCACCACCCCGTGATGTTTTCCTCACTCCTACTAGTGAATGTAATGTAACACACACCCATACAATGCGCACCACCCCGTGATGTTTTTCTCACTCCTACTACTGAATGTAATGTAACACACACCCATACAATGCGCACCACCCCGTGATGCTTTTCTCACTCCTACTAGTGAATGTAATGTAACACACACCCATACAATGCGCACCACCCCGTGATGTTTTTCTCACTCCTACTAGTGAATGTAATGTAACACACACCCATACAATGCGCACCACCCCGTGATGTTTTTCTCACTCCTACTACTGAATGTAATGTAACACACACCCATACAATGCGCACCACCCCGTGATGCTTTTCTCACTCCTACTAGTGAATGTAATGTAACACACACCCATACAATGCGCACCACCCCGTGATGTTTTTCTCACTCCTACTAGTGAATGTAATGTAACACACACCCATACAATGCGCACCACCCCGTGATGTTTTTCTCACTCCTACTAGTGAATGTAATGTAACACACACCCATACAATGCGCACAACCCCGTGATGTTTTTCTCACTCCTACTAGTGAATGTAATGTAAAACACACCATACAATGCGCACCGCCCCGTGATGTTTTTCTCACTCCTACTAGTGAATGCAATGTAACACACACCCATACAATTCGCACCGCCCCGTGATGTTTTTCTCACTCCTACTAGTGAATGTAATGTAACACACACCCATACAATGCGCACCGCCCCGTGATGTTTTTCTCACTCCTACTAGTGAATGTAATGTAACACACACCCATACAATGCGCACCGCCCCGTGATGTTTTTCTCACTCCTACTAGTGAATGTAATGTAACACACACCCATACAATGCGCACCGCCCCGTGATGTTTTTCTCACTCCTACTAGTGAATCTAATGTAACACACACCCATACAATGCGCACCACCCCGTGATGTTTTTCTCACTCCTACTAGTGAATGTAATGTAACACACACCCATACAATGCGCACCACCCCGTGATGTTTTTCTCACTCCTACTAGTGAATCTAATGTAACACACACCCATACAATGCGCACCACCCCGTGATGTTTTTCTCACTCCTACTAGTGAATGTAATGTAACACACACCCATACAATGCGCACCACCCCGTAATGTTTTTCTCACTCCTACTAGTGAATGTAATGTAACACACACCCATACAATGCGCACCACCCCGTGATATTTTTCTCACTCCTACTAGTGAATCTAATGTAACACACACCCATACAATGCGCACCACCCCGTGATGTTTTTCAGAAACCTATCCTACATTGCCACTGCATGTTCCCTAACCTCCCCATGCTGACCACCCCCCGGTGCTTTTCTCCATCCTACATTCCCACTCACTGCCTATCCTAATTCTGAGCCTCCGATTCACACCACCCCGTGATGTTTTTCTCACTCCTTGTAGTGAATGTAATGTAACACACACCCATACAATGCGCACCACCCCGTGATGTTTTTCTCACTCCTACTAGTGAATGTAATGTAACACACACCCATACAATGCGCACCACCCCGTGATGTTTTTCTCACTCCTACTAGTGAATGTAACACACACCCATACAATGCGCACCACCCCGTGATGTTTTTCTCACTCCTACTAGTGAATGTAATGTAACACACACCCATACAATGCGCACCACCCCGTGATGTTTTTCTCACTCCTACTAGTGAATGTAATGTAACACACACCCATACAATGCGAACCACCCCGTGATGTTCTTCTCACTCCTGCTAGTGAATCTAATGTAACACACACCCATACAATGCGCACCACCCCGTGATGTTTTTCTCACTCCTACTAGTGAATGTAATGTAACACACACCCATACCATGCGCACCACCCCGTGATGTTTTTCTCACTCCTACTAGTGAATGTTATGTAACACACACCCATACAATGCGCACCACCCCGTGATGTTTTTCTCACTCCTACTAGTGAATGTAATGTAACACACACCCATACAATGCGCACCACCCCGTGATGTTTTTCTCACTCCTACTAGTGAATGTAATGTAACACACACCCATACAATGCGCACCACCCCGTGATGTTTTTCTCACTCCAACTAGTGAATCTAATGTAACACACACCCATACAATGCGCACCAGCCCATGATGTTTTTCTCACTCCTACTAGTGAATCTAATGTAACACACACCCATACAATGCGCACCACCCCGTGATGTTTTTCTCACTCCTACTAGTGAATCTAATGTAACACACACCCATACAATGCGCACCACCCCGTGATGTTTTTCTCACTCCTACTAGTGAATGTAATGTAACACACACCCATACAATGCGCACCACCCCGTGATGTTTTTCTCACTCCTACTAGTGAATGTAATGTAACACACACCCATACAATGCGCACCACCCCGTGATGTTTTTCTCACTCCTACTAGTGAATCTAATGTAACACACACCCATACTATGCGCACCACCCCGTGATATGTTTCTCACTCCTACTAGTGAATCTAATGTAACACACACCCATACAATGCGCACCACCCCGTGATGTTTTTCTCACTCCTACTAGTGAATCTAATGTAACACACATCCATACAATGCGTACCACCCCGTGATGTTTTTCAGAAACCTATCCTACATTGCCAATGCATGTTCCCTGACCTCCCCATGCTGACCACCCCGCGGTGCTTTTCTCCATGCTACATTGCCACTCACTGCCTATCCTAATTCAGACCCTCCGATTCACACCACACTGTGATGTTTTTCTCACTCCTACTAGTGAATGTAATGTAACACACACCCATACAATGCGCACCACCCCGTGATGTTTTTCTCACTCCTACTAGTGAATGTAATGTAACACTCACCCATACAATGCGCACCACCCCGTGATGTTTTTCTCACTCCTACTAGTGAATGTAATGTAACACACACCCATACAATGCGCACCACCCCGTGATGTTTTTCTCACTCCTACTAGAGAATGTAATGTAACACACACCCATACAATGCGCACCAACCCGTGATGATTTCTCACTCCTACTAGTGAATGTAATGTAACACACACCCATACAATGCGCACCACCCCGTCATGTTTTTCTCACTCCTACTAGTGAATCTAATGTAACACACACCCATACAATGCGCACCTCCCCGTGATGTTTTTCTCACTCCTACTAGTGAATGTAATGTAACACACACCCATACAATGCGCACCACACCGTGATGTTTTTCTCACTCCTACTAGTGAATGTAATGTAACACACACCCATACAATGCGCACCACCCCGTGATGTTTTTCTCACTCCTACTAGTGAATCTAATGTAACACACACCCATACAATGCGCACCACCCCGTGATGTTTTTCTCACTCCTACTAGTGAATCTAATGTAACACACACCCATACAATGCGCACCACCCCGTGATGTTTTTCTCACTCCTACTAGTGAATCTAATGTAACACACACCCAAACAATGCGCACCACCCCGTGATGTTTTTCTCACTCCTACTAGTGAATCTAATGTAACACACACCCAAACAATGCGCACCACCCCGTGATGTTTTTCTCACTCCTACTAGTGAATCTAATGTAACACACACCCATACAATGGGCACCACCCCGTGATGTTTTCCTCACTCCTACTAGTGAATGTAATGTAACACACACCCATACAATGCGCACCACCCCGTGATGTTTTTCTCACTCCTACTACTGAATGTAATGTAACACACACCCATACAATGCGCACCACCCCGTGATGCTTTTCTCACTCCTACTAGTGAATGTAATGTAACACACACCCATACAATGCGCACCACCCCGTGATGTTTTTCTCACTCCTACTAGTGAATGTAATGTAACACACACCCATACAATGCGCACCACCCCGTGATGTTTTTCTCACTCCTACTAGTGAATGTAATGTAACACACACCCATACAATGCGCACAACCCCGTGATGTTTTTCTCACTCCTACTAGTGAATGTAATGTAAAACACACCATACAATGCGCACCGCCCCGTGATGTTTTTCTCACTCCTACTAGTGAATGCAATGTAACACACACCCATACAATTCGCACCGCCCCGTGATGTTTTTCTCACTCCTACTAGTGAATGTAATGTAACACACACCCATACAATGCGCACCACCCCGTGATGTTTTTCTCACTCCTACTAGTGAATGTAATGTAACACACACCCATACAATGCGCACCGCCCCGTGATGTTTTTCTCACTCCTACTAGTGAATGTAATGTAACACACACCCATACAATGCGCACCGCCCCGTGATGTTTTTCTCACTCCTACTAGTGAATCTAATGTAACACACACCCATACAATGCGCACCACCCCGTGATGTTTTTCTCACTCCTACTAGTGAATCTAATGTAACACACACCCATACAATGCGCACCACCCCGTGATGTTTTTCTCACTCCTACTAGTGAATGTAATGTAACACACACCCATACAATGCGCACCACCCCGTGATGTTTTTCTCACTCCTACTAGTGAATCTAATGTAACACACACCCATACAATGCAAACCACCCCGTGATGTTTTTCTCACTCCTACTAGTGAATGTAATGTAACACACACCCATACAATGCGCACCACCCCGTGATATTTTTCTCACTCCTACTAGTGAATCTAATGTAACACACACCCATACAATGCGCACCACCCCGTGATGTTTTTCAGAAACCTATCCTACATTGCCACTGCATGTTCCCTAACCTCCCCATGCTGACCACCCCCCGGTGCTTTTCTCCATCCTACATTCCCACTCACTGCCTATCCTAATTCAGAGCCTCCGATTCACACCACCCCGTGATGTTTTTCTCACTCCTTGTAGTGAATGTAATGTAACACACACCCATACAATGCGCACCACCCCGTGATGTTTTTCTCACTCCTACTAGTGAATGTAATGTAAAACACACCCATACAATGCGCACCACCCCGTGATGTTTTTCTCACTCCTACTAGTGAATGTAATGTAACACACACCCATACAATGCGCACCACCCCGTGATGTTTTTCTCACTCCTACTAGTGAATCTAATGTAACACACACCCATACAATGCGCACCAGCCCATGATGTTTTTCTCACTCCTACTAGTGAATCTAATGTAACACACACCCATACAATGCGCACCACCCCGTGATGTTTTTCTCACTCCTACTAGTGAATCTAATGTAACACACACCCATACAATGCGCACCACCCCGTGATGTTTTTCAGAAACCTATCCTACATTGCCACTGCATGTTCCCTTACCTCCCCATGCTGACCACCCCCCGGTGCTTTTCTCCATCCTACATTCCCACTCACTGCCTATCCTAATTCAGAGCCTCCGATTCACACCACCCCGTGATGTTTTTCTCACTCCTTGTAGTGAATGTAATGTAACACACACCCATACAATGCGCACCACCCCGTGATGTTTTTCTCACGCCTACTAGTGAATGTAACACACACCCATACAATGCGCACCACCCCGTGATGTTTTTCTCACTCCTATTAGTGAATGTAATGTAACACACACCCATACAATGCGCACCACCCCGTGATGTTTTTCTCACTCCTACTAGTGAATGTAATGTAACACACACCCATACAATGCGAACCACCCCGTGATGTTCTTCTCACTCCTGCTAGTGAATCTAATGTAACACACACCCATACAATGCGCACCACCCCGTGATGTTTTTCTCACTCCTACTAGTGAATGTAATGTAACACACACCCATACCATGCGCACCACCCCGTGATGTTTTTCTCACTCCTACTAGTGAATGTAATGTAACACACACCCATACAATGCGCACCACCCCGTGATGTTTTTCTCACTCCTACTAGTGAATGTAATGTAACACACACCCATAAAATGCGCACCACCCCGTGATGTTTTTCTCACTCCTACTAGTGAATCTAATGTAACACACACCCATACAATGCGCACCAGCCCATGATGCTTTTCTCACTCCTACTAGTGAATCTAATGTAACACACACCCATACAATGCGCACCACCCCGTGATGTTTTTCTCACTCCTACTAGTGAATGTAATGTAACACACACCATACAATGCGCACCGCCCCGTGATGTATTTCTCACTCCTACTAGTGAATGTAATGTAACACACACCCATACAATGCGCACCGCCCCGTGATGTTTTTCTCACTCCTACTAGTGAATGTAATGTAACACACACCCATACAAGGCGCACCGCCCCGTGATGATTTTCTCACTCCTACTAGTGAATGTAATGTAACACACACCCATACAATGCGCACCGCCCCGTGATGTTTTTCTCACTCCTACTAGTGAATGTAATGTAACACACACCCATACAAGGCGCACCGCCCCGTGATGTTTTTCTCACTCCTACTAGTGAATGTAATGTAACACACACCCATACAATGCGCACCGCCCCGTGATGTTTTTCTCACTCCTACTAGTGAATGTAATGTAACACACACCCATACAATGCGCACCGCCCCGTGATGTTTTTCTCACTCCTACTAGTGAATCTAATGTAACACACACCCATACAATGCGCACCACCCCGTCATGTTTTTCTCACTCCTACTAGTGAATCTAATGTAACACACACCCATACAATGCGCACCACCCCGTGATGTTTTTCTCACTCCTACTAGTGAATGTAATGTAACACACACCCATACAATGCGCACCACCCCGTGATGTTTTTCTCACTCCTACTAGTGAATCTAATGTAACACACACCCATACAATGCGCACCACCCCGTGATGTTTTTCTCACTCCTACTAGTGAATGTAATGTAACACACACCCATACAATCCGCACCACCCCGTAATGTTTTTCTCACTCCTACTAGTGAATGTAATGTAACACACACCCATACAATGCGCACCACCCCGTGATATTTTTCTCACTCCTACTAGTGAATCTAATGTAACACACAGCCATACAATGCGCACCACCCCGTGATGTTTTTCAGAAACCTATCCTACATTGCCACTGCATGTTCCCTAACCTCCCCATGCTGACCACCCCCCGGTGCTTTTCTCCATCCTACATTCCCACTCACTGCCTATCCTAATTCAGAGCCTCCAATTCACACCACCCCGTGATGTTTTTCTCACTCCTTGTAGTGAATGTAATGTAACACACACCCATACAATGCGCACCACCCCGTGATGTTTTTCTCACTCCTACTAGTGAATGTAATGTAACACACACCCATACAATGCGCACCACCCCGTGATGTTTTTCTCACTCCTACTAGTGAATCTTATGTAACACACACCCATACAATGCGCACCACCCCGTGATGTTTTTCTCACTCCTACTAGTGAATCTAATGTAACACACACCCATACAATGCGCACCAGCCCATGATGTTGTTCTCACTCCTACTAGTGAATCTAATGTAACACACACCCATACAATGCGCACCACCCCGTGATATTTTTCTCACTCCTACTAGTGAATCTAATGTAACACACAGCCATACAATGCGCACCACCCCGTGATGTTTTTCAGAAACCTATCCTACATTGCCACTGCATGTTCCCTAACCTCCCCATGCTGACCACCCCCCGGTGCTTTTCTCCATCCTACATTCCCACTCACTGCCTATCCTAATTCAGAGCCTCCAATTCACACCACCCCGTGATGTTTTTCTCACTCCTTGTAGTGAATGTAATGTAACACACACCCATACAATGCGCACCACCCCGTGATGTTTTTCTCACTCCTACTAGTGAATGTAATGTAACACACACCCATACAATGCGCACCACCCCGTGATGTTTTTCTCACTTCTACTAGTGAATCTAATGTAACACACACCCATACAATGCGCACCACCCCGTGATGTTTTTCTCACTCCTACTAGTGAATCTAATGTAACACACACCCATACAATGCGCACCAGCCCATGATGTTGTTCTCACTCCTACTAGTGAATCTAATGTAACACACACCCATACAATGCGCACCACCCCGTGATGTTTTTCTCACTCCTACTAGTGAATCTAATGTAACACACACCCATACAATGCGCACCACCCCGTGATGCTTTTCAGAAACCTATCCAACATTGCCACTGCATGTTCCCTTACCTCCCCATGCTGACCACCCCCCGGTGCTTTTCTCCATCGTACATTCCCACTCACTGCCTATCCTAATTCAGAGCCTCCGATTCACACCACCCCGTGATGTTTTTCTCACTCCTTGTAGTGAATGTAATGTAACACACACCCATACAATGCGCACCACCCCGTGATGTTTTTCTCACGCCTACTAGTGAATGTAACACACACCCATACAATGCGCACCACCCCGTGATTTTTTTCTCACTCCTACTAGTGAATGTAATGTAACACACACCCATACAATGCGCACCACCCCGTGATGTTTTTCTCACTCCTACTAGTGAATGTAATGTAACACACACCCATACAATGCGAACCACCCCGTGATGTTCTTCTCACTCCTGCTAGTGAATCTAATGTAACACACACCCATACAATGCGCACCACCCCGTGATGTTTTTCTCACTCCTACTAGTGAATGTAATATAACAGACACCCATACCATGCGCACCACCCCGTGATGTTTTTCTCACTCCTACTAGTGAATGTAATGTAACACACACCCATACAATGCGCACCACCCCGTGATGTTTTTCTCACTCCTACTAGTGAATGTAATGTAACACACACCCATACAATGCGCACCACCCCGTGATGTTTTTCTCACTCCTACTAGTGAATGTAATGTAACACACACCCATACAATGCGCACCACCCCGTGATGTTTTTCTCACTCCTACTAGTGAATCTAATTTAACACACACCCATACAATGCGCACCAGCCCATGATGTTTTTCTCACTCCTACTAGTGAATCTAATGTAACACACACCCATACAATGCGCACCACCCCGTGATGTTTTTCTCACTCCTACTAGTGAATCTAATGTAACACACACCCATACAATGCGCACCACCCCGTGATGCTTTTCAGAAACCTATCCAACATTGCCACTGCATGTTCCCTTACCTCCCCATGCTGACCACCCCCCGGTGCTTTTCTCCATCGTACATTCCCACTCACTGCCTATCCTAATTCAGAGCCTCCGATTCACACCACCCCGTGATGTTTTTCTCACTCCTTGTAGTGAATGTAATGTAACACACACCCATACAATGCGCACCACCCCGTGATGTTTTTCTCACGCCTACTAGTGAATGTAACACACACCCATACAATGCGCACCACCCCGTGATTTTTTTCTCACTCCTACTAGTGAATGTAATGTAACACACACCCATACAATGCGCACCACCCCGTGATGTTTTTCTCACTCCTACTAGTGAATGTAATGTAACACACACCCATACAATGCGAACCACCCCGTGATGTTCTTCTCACTCCTGCTAGTGAATCTAATGTAACACACACCCATACAATGCGCACCACCCCGTGATGTTTTTCTCACTCCTACTAGTGAATGTAATATAACAGACACCCATACCATGCGCACCACCCCGTGATGTTTTTCTCACTCCTACTAGTGAATGTAATGTAACACACACCCATACAATGCGCACCACCCCGTGATGTTTTTCTCACTCCTACTAGTGAATGTAATGTAACACACACCCATACAATGCGCACCACCCCGTGATGTTTTTCTCACTCCTACTAGTGAATGTAATGTAACACACACCCATACAATGCGCACCACCCCGTGATGTTTTTCTCACTCCTACTAGTGAATCTAATTTAACACACACCCATACAATGCGCACCAGCCCATGATGTTTTTCTCACTCCTACTAGTGAATCTAATGTAACACACACCCATACAATGCGCACCACCCCGTGATGTTTTTCTCACTCCTACTAGTGAATCTAATGTAACACACACCCATACAATGCGCACCACCCCGTGATGTTTTTCTCACTCCTACTAGTGAATGTAATGTACCACACACCCATACAATGCGCACCACCCCGTGATGTTTTTCTCACTCCTACTAGTGAATGTAATGTAACACACAGCCATACAATGCGCACCACCCCGTGATGTTTTTCTCACTCCTACTAGTGAATGTAATGTAACGCACACCCATACAATGCGAACCACCCCGTGATGTTCTTCTCACTCCTGCTAGTGAATCTAATGTAACACACACCCATACAATGCGCACCACCCTGTGATGTTTTTCTCACTCCTACTAGTGAATGTAATGTAACACACACCCATACCATGCGCACCACCCCGTGATGTTTTTCTCACTCCTACTAGTGAATGTAATGTAACACACACAAATACAATGCGCACCACCCCGTGATGTTTTTCTCACTCCTACTAGTGAATCTAATGTAACACACACCCAAACAATGCGCACCACCCCGTGATGTTTTTCTCACTCCTACTAGTGAAAGTAATGTAACACACACCCATACAATGCGCACCAACCAGTGATGTTTTTCTCACTCCTACTAGTGAATGTAATGTAACACACACAAATACAATGCGCACCACCCCGTGATGTTTTTCTTACTCCTACTAGTGAATGTAATGTAACACAAACCCATACAATGCGCACCACCCCGTGATGTTTTTCTCACTCCTACTAGTGAATGTAATGTAACACACACAAATACAATGCGCACCACCCCGTGATGTTTTTCTCACTCCTACTAGTGAATCTAATGTAACACACACCCAAACAATGCGCACCACCCCGTGATGTTTTTCTCACTCCTACTAGTGAAAGTAATGTAACACACACCCATAAAATGCGCACCACCCAGTGATGTTTTTCTCACTCCTACTAGTGAATGTAATGTAACACACACAAATACAATGCGCACCACCCCGTGATGTTTTTCTTACTCCTACTAGTGAATGTAATGTAACACACACAAATACAATGCGCACCACCCCGTGATGTTTTTCTCACTCCTACTAGTGTATGTAATGTAACACACACCCATACAATGCGCACCGCCCCGTGAAGTTTTTCTCACTCCTACTAGTGAATCTAATGTAACACACACCCATACAATGCGCACCACCCCGTGATGTTTTTCTCACTCCTACTAGTGAATCTAATGTAACACACACCCATACAATGCGCACCACCCCGTGATGTTTTTCTCACTCCTACTAGTGAATGTAATGTAACACACACCCATACAATGCGCACCACCCCGTGATGTTTTTCTCACTCCTACTAGTGAATCTAATGTAACACACACCCATACAATGCGCACCACCCCGTGATGTTTTTCTCACTCCTACTAGTGAATGTAATGTAACACACACCCATACAATGCGCACCACCCCGTAATGTTTTTCTCACTCCTACTAGTGAATGTAATGTAACACACACTCATACAATGCGCACCACCCCGTGATGTTTTTCTCACTCCTACTAGTGAATCTAATGTAACACACACCCATACAATGCGCACCACCCCGTGATGTTTTTCAGAAACCTATCCTACATTGCCACTGCATGTTCCCTTACCTCCCCATGCTGACCACCCCCCTGTGCTTTTCTCCATCCTACATTCCCACTAACTGCCTATCCTAATTCAGAGCCTCCGATTCACACCACCCCGTGATGTTTTTCTCACTCCTTGTAGTGAATGTAATGTAACACACACCCATACAATGCGCACCACCCCGTGATGTTTTTCTCACTCCTACTAGTGAATGTAATGTAACACACACCCATACAATGCGCACCACCCCGTGATGTTTTTCTCACTCCTACTAGTGAATGTAATGTAACACACACCCATACAATGCGAACCACCCCGTGATGTTTTTCTCACTCCTACTAGAGAATGTAATGTAACACACACCTATACAATGCGCACCACCCCGTGATGATTTCTAACTCCTACTAGTGAATGTAATGTAACACACACCCATACAATGCGCAACACCCAGTAATGTTTTTCTCACTCCTACTAGTGAATCTAATGTAACACACACCCATACAATGCGCACCTCCCCGTGATGTTTTTCTCACTCCTACTAGTGAATGTAATGTAACACACACCCATACAATGCGCACCACACCGTGATGTTTTTCTCACTCCTACTAGTGAATGTAATGTAACACACACCCATACAATGCGCACCACCCCGTGATGTTTTTCTCACTCCTACTAGTGAATCTAATGTAACACACACCCATACAATGTGCACCACCCCGTGATGTTTTTCTCACTCCTACTAGTGAATGTAATGTAACACACACCCATACAATGCGCACCACCCCGTGATGTTTTTCTCACTCCTACTAGTGAATGTAATGTAACACACACCCATACAATGCGCACCACCCCGTGATGTTTTTCTCACTCCTACTAGTGAATCTAATGTAACACACACCCATACAATGCGCACCAGCCCGTGATGTTTTTCTCACTCCTACTAGTGAATCTAATGTAACACACACCCATACAATGCGCACCACCCCGTGATGTTTTTCTCACTCCTACTAGTGAATCTAATGTAACACACACCCATACAATGCGCACCACCCCGTGATGTTTTTCTCACTCCTACTAGTGAATCTAATGTAACACACACCCATACAATGCGCACCACCCCGTGATGTTTTTCTCACTCCTACTAGTGAATGTAATGTAACACACACCCATACAATGCGCACCACCCCGTGATGTTTTTCTCACTCCTACTACTGAATGTAATGTAACACACACCCTTACAATGCGCACCACCCCGTGATGCTTTTCTCACTCCTACTAGTGAATGTAATGTAACACACACCCATACAATGCGCACCACCCCGTGATGTTTTTCTCACTCCTACTAGTGAATGTAATGTAACACACACCCATACAATGCGCACCACCCAGTCATGTTTTTCTCACTCCTACTAGTGAATGTAATGTAACACACACCCATACAATGCGCATCACCCCGTGATGTTTTTCTCACTCCTACTAGTGAATCTAATGTAACACACACCCATACAATGCGCACCACCCCGTGATGTTTTTCTCACTCCTACTAGTGAATGTAATGTAACACACACCCATACAATGCGCACCACCCCGTAATGTTTTTCTCACTCCTACTAGTGAATGTAATGTAACACACACCCATACAATGCGCACCACCCCGTGATGTTTTTCTCACTCCTACTAGTGAATCTAATGTAACACACACCCATACAATGCGCACCACCCCGTGATGTTTTTCAGAAACCTATCCTACATTGCCACTGCATGTTCCCTTACCTCCCCATGCTGACCACCCCCCGGTGCTTTTCTCCATCCTACATTCCCACTCACTGCCTTTCCTAATTCAGAGCCTCCGATTCACACCACCCCGTGATGTTTTTCTCACTCCTTGTAGTGAATGTAATGTAACACACACCCATACAATGCGCACCACCCCGTGATGTTTTTCTCACTCCTACTAGTGAATGTAATGTAACACACACCCATACAATGCGCACCACCCCGTGATGTTTTTCTCACTCCTACTAGTGAATGTAATGTAACACACACCCATACAATGCGAACCACACCGTGATGTTTTTCTAACTCATACTAGAGAATGTAATGTAACACACACCCATACAATGCGCACCACCCCATGATGATTTCTCACTCCTACTAGTGAATGTAATGTAACACACACCCATACAATGCGCACCACTCCGTCATGTTTTTCGCACTCCTACTAGTGAATCTAATGTAACACACACCCATACAATGCGCACCTCCCCGTGATGTTTTTCTCACTCCTACTAGTGAATGTAATGTAACACACACCCATACAATGCGCACCACACCGTGATGTTTTTCTCACTCCTACTAGTGAATGTAATGTAACACACACCCATACAATGCGCACCACCCCGTGATGTTTTTCTCACTCCTACTAGTGAATCTAATGTAACACACACCCATACAATGCGCACCACCCCGTGATGTTTTTCTCACTCCTACTAGTGAATGTAATGTAACACACACCCATACAATGCGCACCACCCCGTGATGTTTTTCTCACTCCTACTAGTGAATGTAATGTAACACACACCCATACAATGCGCACCACCCCGTGATGTTTTTCTCACTCCTACTAGTGAATCTAATGTAACACACACCCATACAATGCGCACCAGCCCGTGATGTTTTTCTCACTCCTACTAGTGAATCTAATGTAACACATACCCATACAATGCGCACCACCCCGTGATGTTTTTCTCACTCCTACTAGTGAATCTAATGTAACACACACAAATACAATGCGCACCACCCCGTGATGTTTTTCTCACTCCTACTAGTGAATGTAATGTAACACACACAAATACAATGCGCACCACCCCGTGATGTTTTTCTCACTCCTACTAGTGAATCTAATGTAACACACACCCAAACAATGCGCACCACCCCGTGATGTTTTTCTCACTCCTACTAGTGAAAGTAATGTAACACACACCCATACAATGCGCACCACCCAGTGATGTTTTTCTCACTCCTACTAGTGAATGTAATGTAACACACACAAATACAATGCGCACCACCCCGTGATG
Source organism: Cavia porcellus (assembly GCF_034190915.1). Taxonomy (NCBI): domain Eukaryota; kingdom Metazoa; phylum Chordata; class Mammalia; order Rodentia; family Caviidae; genus Cavia; species Cavia porcellus. Next base: position 101,892 of record NW_026947785.1, read on the forward strand.
TTTTTCTTACTCCTACTAGTGAATGTAATGTAACACAAACCCATACAATGCGCACCACCCCGTGATGTTTTTCTCACTCCTACTAGTGAATGTAATGTAACACACACAAATACAATGCGCACCACCCCGTGATGTTTTTCTCACTCCTACTAGTGAATCTAATGTAACACACACCCAAACAATGCGCACCACCCCGTGATGTTTTTCTCACTCCTACTAGTGAAAGTAATGTAACACACACCCATACAATGCGCACCACCCAGTGATGTTTTTCTCACTCCTACTAGTGAATGTAATGTAACACACACAAATACAATGCGCACCACCCCGTGATGTTTTTCTTACTCCTACTAGTGAATGTAATGTAACACAAACAAATACAATGCGCACCACCCCGTGATGTTTTTCTCACTCCTACTAGTGTATGTAATGTAACACACACCCATACAATGCGCACCGCCCCGTGAAGTTTTTCTCACTCCTACTAGTGAATCTAATGTAACACACACCCATACAATGCGCACCACCCCGTGATGTTTTTCTCACTCCTACTAGTGAATCTAATGTAACACACACCCATACAATGCGCACCACCCCGTGATGTTTTTCTCACTCCTACTAGTGAATCTAATGTAACACACACCCATACAATGCGCACCACCCCGTGATGTTTTTCTCACTCCTACTAGTGAATGTAATGTAACACACACCCATACAATGCGCACCACCCCGTGATGTTTTTCTCACTCCTACTAGTGAATGTAATGTAACACACACCCATACAATGCGCACCACCCCGTGATGTTTTTCTCACTCCTACTAGTGAATCTAATGTAACACACACCCATACAATGCGCACCACCCCGTGATGTTTTTCTCAATCCTACTAGTGAATCTAATGTAACACACACCCATACAATGCGCACCAGCCCATGATGTTTTTCTCACTCCTACTAGTGAATCTAATGTAACACACACCCATACAATGCGCACCACCCCGTGATGTTTTTCTCACTCCTACTAGTGAATCTAATGTAACACACACCCATACAATGCGCACCACCCCGTGATGTTTTTCAGAAACCTATCCTACATTGCCACTGCATGTTCCCTTACCTCCCCATGCTGACCACCCCCCGGTGCTTTTCTCCATCCTACATTTCCACTCACTGCCTATCCTAATTCAGAGCCTCCGACTCACACCACCCCGTGATGTTTTTCTCACTCCTTGTAGTGAATGTAATGTAACACACACCCATACAATGCGCACCACCCCGTGATGTTTTTCTCACTCCTACTAGTGAATGTAACACACACCCATACAATGCGCACCACCCCGTGATGTTTTTCTCACTCCTACTAGTGAATGTAATGTAACACACACCCATACAATGCGCACCACCCCGTGATGTTTTTCTCACTCCTACTAGTGAATGTAATGTAACACACACCCATACAATGCGAACCACCCCGTGATGTTCTTCTCACTCCTGCTAGTGAATCTAATGTAACACACACCCATACAATGCGCACCACCCCGTGATGTTTTTCTCACTCCTACTAGTGAATGTAATGTAACACACACCCATACCATGCGCACCACCCCGTGATGTATTTCTCACTCCTACTAATGAATATAATGTAACACACACCCATACAATGCGCACCACCCCGTGATGTTTTTCTCACTCCTACTAGTGAATGTAATGTAACACACACCCATACAATGCGCACCACCCCGTGATGCTTTTCTCACTCCTACTAGTGAATGTAATGTAACACACACCCATACAATGCGCACCACCCCGTGATGTTTTTCTCACTCCTACTAGTGAATCTAATGTAACACACACCCATACAATGCGCACCAGCCCATGATGTTTTTCTCACTCCTACTAGTGAATCTAATGTAACACACACCCATACAATGCGCACCACCCCGTGATGTTTTTCTCACTCCTACTAGTGAATCTAATGTAACACACACCCATACAATGCGCACCACCCCGTGATGTTTTTCTCACTCCTACTAGTGAATGTAATGTAACACACACCCATACAATGCGCACCACCCCGTGATGTTTTTCTCACTCCTAATAGTGAATGTAATGTAACACACACCCATACAATGCGCACCACCCCGTGATGTTTTTCTCACTCGTACTAGTGAATCTAATGTAACACACACCCATACAATGCGCACCACCCCGTGATGTTTTTCTCACTCCTACTAGTGAATCTAATGTAACACACACCCATACAATGCGCACCACCACGTGATGTTTTTCTCACTCCTACTAGTGAATGTAATGTAACACACACCCATACAATGCGCACCACCCCGTGATGTTTTTCTCACTCCTACTAGTGAATGTAATGTAACACACACCCATACAATGCGAACCACCCCGTGATGTTCTTCTCACTCCTGCTAGTGAATCTAATGTAACACACACCCATACAATGCGCACCACCCTGTGATGTTTTTCTCACTCCTACTAGTGAATGTAATGTAACACACACCCATACCATGCGCACCACCCCGTGATGTTTTTCTCACTCCTACTAGTGAATGTAATGTAACACACACCCATACAATGCGCACCACCCCGTGATGTTTTTCTCACTCCTACTAGTGAATCTAATGTAACACACACCCATACAATGCGCACCACCCCGTGATGTTTTTCTCACTCCTACTAGTGAATGTAATGTAACACACACCCATACAATGCGCACCACCCCGCGATGTGTTTCAGAAACCTATCCTACATTGCCACTGCATGTTCCCTGATCTCCCCATGCTGACCACCCCTCAGTGCTTTTCTCCATGCTACATTGCCACTCACTGCCTATCCTAATTCAGACCCTCCGATTCACACCACCCCGTGATGTTTTCCTCACTCCTACTAGTGAGTGTAATGTAACACACACCCATACAATGCGCACCACCCCGTGATGTTTTTCTCACTCCTACTAGTGAATGTAATGTAACACACACCCATACAATGAGCACCACCCCGTGATGTTTTTCTCACTCCTACTAGTGAATCTAATGTAACACACACCCATATAATGCGCACCACCCCGTGATGTTTTTCTCACTCCTACTAGTGAATGTAATGTAACACACACCCATACAATGCGCACCACCCCGTGATGTTTTTCTCACTCCTACTAGTGAATGTAATGTAACACACACCCATACAATGCGCACCGCCCCGTGATGTTTTTCTCACTCTTACTAGTGAATGTAATGTAACACACACCCATACAATGCGCACCACCCCGTGATGTTTTTCTCACTCCTACTAGTGAATGTAATGTAACACAAACCCATACAATGCGCACCACCCCGTGATGTTTTTCTCACTCCTACTAGTGAATGTAATGTAACACACACAAATACAATGCGCACCACCCCGTGATGTTTTTCTCACTCCTACTAGTGAATCTAATGTAACACACACCCATACAATGCGCACCACCCCGTGATATTTTTCTCACTCCTACTAGTGAATCTAATGTAACACACAGCCATACAATGCGCACCACCCCGTGATGTTTTTCAGAAACCTATCCTACATTGCCACTGCATGTTCCCTAACCTCCCCATGCTGACCACCCCCCGGTGCTTTGCTCCATCCTACATTCCCACTCACTGCCTATCCTAATTCAGAGCCTCCAATTCACACCACCCCGTGATGTTTTTCTCACTCCTTGTAGTGAATGTAATGTAACACACACCCATACAATGCGCACCACCCCGTGATGTTTTTCTCACTCCTACTAGTGAATGTAATGTAACACACACCCATACAATGCGCACCACCCCGTGATGTTTTTCTCACTCCTACTAGTGAATGTAATGTAACACACACCCATAAAATGCGCACCACCCCGTGATGTTTTTCTCACTCCTACTAGTGAATCTAATGTAACACACACCCATACAATGCGCACCAGCCCATGATGTTGTTCTCACTCCTACTAGTGAATCTAATGTAACACACACCCATACAATGCGCACCACCCCGTGATGTTTTTCTCACTCCTACTAGTGAATCTAATGTAACACACACCCATACAATGCGCACCACCCCGTGATGTTTTTCAGAAACCTATCCAACATTGCCACTGCATGTTCCCTTACCTCCCCATGCTGACCACCCCCCGGTGCTTTTCTCCATCCTACATTCCCACTCACTGCCTATCCTAATTCAGAGCCTCCGATTCACACCACCCCGTGATGTTTTTCTCACTCCTTGTAGTGAATGTAATGTAACACACACCCATACAATGCGCACCACCCCGTGATGTTTTTCTCACGCCTACTAGTGAATGTAACACACACCCATACAATGCGCACCACCCCGTGATGTTTTTCTCACTCCTACTAGTGAATGTAATGTAACACACACCCATACAATGCGCACCACCCCGTGATGTTTTTCTCACTCCTACTAGTGAATGTAATGTAACACACACCCATACAATGCGAACCACCCCGTGATGTTCTTCTCACTCCTGCTAGTGAATCTAATGTTACACACACCCATACAATGCGCACCACCCCGTGATGTTTTTCTCACTCCTACTAGTGAATGTAATGTAACACACACCCATACCATGCGCACCACCCCGTGATGTTTTTCTCACTCCTACTAGTGAATGTAATGTGACACACACCCATACAATGCGCACCATCCCGTGATGTTTTTCTCACTCCTACTAGTGAATGTAATGTAACACACACCCATACAATGCGCACCACCCCGTGATGTTTTTCTCACTCCTACTAGTGAATGTAATGTAACACACACCCATACAATGCGCACCACCCCGTGATGTTTTTGTCACTCCTACTAGTGAATCTAATTTAACACACACCCATACAATGCGCACCAGCCCATGATGTTTTTCTCACTCCTACTAGTGAATCTAATGTAACACACACCCATACAATGCGCACCACCCCGTGATGTTTTTCTCACTCCTACTAGTGAATCTAATGTAACACACACCCATACAATGCGCACCAACCCGTGATGTTTTTCTCACTCCTACTAGTGAATGTAATGTAACACACACCCATACAATGCGCACCACCCCGTGATGTTTTTCTCACTCCTACTAGTGAATGTAATGTAACACACACCCATACAATGCGCACCACCCCGTGATGTTTTTCTCACTCCTACTAGTGAATGTAATGTAACACACACCCATACAATGCGAACCACCCCGTGATGTTCTTCTCACTCCTGCTAGTGAATCTAATGTAACACACACCCAAACAATGCGCACCACCCCGTGATGTTTTTCTCACTCCTACTAGTGAAAGTAATGTAACACACACCCATACAATGCGCACCACCCAGTGATGTTTTTCTCACTCCTACTAGTGAATGTAATGTAACACACACAAATACAATGCGCACCACCCCGTGATGTTTTTCTTACTCCTACTAGTGAATGTAATGTAACACAAACCCATACAATGCGCACCACCCCGTGATGTTTTTCTCACTCCTACTAGTGAATGTAATGTAACACACACAAATACAATGCGCACCACCCCGTGATGTTTTTCTCACTCCTACTAGTGAATCTAATGTAACACACACCCAAACAATGCGCACCACCCCGTGATGTTTTTCTCACTCCTACTAGTGAAAGTAATGTAACACACACCCATACAATGCGCACCACCCAGTGATGTTTTTCTCACTCCTACTAGTGAATGTAATGTAACACACACAAATACAATGCGCACCACCCCGTGATGTTTTTCTTACTCCTACTAGTGAATGTAATGTAACACAAACAAATACAATGCGCACCACCCCGTGATGTTTTTCTCACTCCTACTAGTGTATGTAATGTAACACACACCCATACAATGCGCACCGCCCCGTGAAGTTTTTCTCACTCCTACTAGTGAATCTAATGTAACACACACCCATACAATGCGCACCACCCCGTGATGTTTTTCTCACTCCTACTAGTGAACCTAATGTAACACACACCCATACAATGCGCACCACCCCGTGATGTTTTTCTCACTCCTACTAGTGAATCTAATGTAACACACACCCATACAATGCGCACCACCCCGTGATGTTTTTCTCACTCCTACTAGTGAATGTAATGTAACACACACCCATACAATGCGCACCACCCCGTGATGTTTTTCTCACTCCTACTAGTGAATGTAATTTAACACACACCCATACAATGCGCACCACCCCGTGATGTTTTTCTCACTCCTACTAGTGAATCTAATGTAACACACACCCATACAATGCGCACCACCCCGTGATGTTTTTCAGAAACCTATCCTACATTGCCACTGCATGTTCCCTTACCTCCCCATGCTGACCACCCCCCTGTGCTTTTCTCCATCCTACATTCCCACTAACTGCCTATCCTAATTCAGAGCCTCCGATTCACACCACCCCGTGATGTTTTTCTCACTCCTTGTAGTGAATGTAATGTAACACACACCCATACAATGCGCACCACCCCGTGATGTTTTTCTCACTCCTACTAGTGAATGTAATGTAACACACACCCATACAATGCGCACCACCCCGTGATGTTTTTCTCACTCCTACTAGTGAATGTAATGTAACACACACCCATACAATGCGAACCACCCCGTGATGTTTTTCTCACTCCTACTAGAGAATGTAATGTAACACACACCTATACAATGCGCACCACCCCGTGATGATTTCTAACTCCTACTAGTGAATGTAATGTAACACACACCCATACAATGCGCACCACCCAGTAATGTTTTTCTCACTCCTACTAGTGAATCTAATGTAACACACACCCATACAATGCGCACCAGCCCATGATGTTTTTCTCACTCCTACTAGTGAATCTAATGTAACACACACCCATACAATGCGCACCACCCCGTGATGTTTTTCTCACTCCTACTAGTGAATCTAATGTAACACACACCCATACAATGCGCACCACCCCGTGATGTTTTTCTCACTCCTACTAGTGAATGTAATGTAACACACACCCATACAATGCGCACCACCCCGTGATGTTTTTCTCACTCCTACTAGTGAATGTAATGTAAAACACACCCATACAATGCGCACCACCCCGTGATGTTTTTCTCACTCGTACTAGTGAATCTAATGTAACACACACCCATACAATGAGCACCACCCCGTGATGTTTTTCTCACTCCTACTAGTGAATCTAATGTAACACACACCCATACAATGCGCACCACCACGTGATGTTTTTCTCACTCCTACTAGTGAATGTAATGTAACACACACCCATACAATGCGCACCACCCCGTGATGTTTTTCTCACTCCTACTAGTGAATCTAATGTAACACACACCCATACAATGCGCACCACCCCGTGATGTTTTTCTCACTCCTACTAGTGAATCTAATGTAACACACACCCATACAATGCGCACCACCCCGTGATGTTTTTCTCACTCCTACTAGTGAATCTAATGTAACACACACCCATACAATGCGCACCACCCCGTGATGTTTTTCTCACTCCTACTAGTGAATGTAATGTAACACACACCCATACAATGCGCACCACCCCGCGATGTTTTTCAGAAACCTATCCTACATTGCCACTGCATGTTCCCTGATCTCCCCATGCTGACCACCCCTCAGTGCTTTTCTCCATGCTACATTGCCACTCACTGCCTATCCTAATTCAGACCCTCCGATTCACACCACCCCGTGATGTTTTCCTCACTCCTACTAGTGAGTGTAATGTAACACACACCCATACAATGCGCACCACCCCGTGATGTTTTTCTCACTCCTACTAGTGAATGTAATGTAACACACACCCATACAATGAGCACCACCCCGTGATGTTTTTCTCACTCCTACTAGTGAATGTAATGTAACACACACCCATACAATGCGCACCGCCCCGTGATGTTTTTCTCACTCTTACTAGTGAATGTAATGTAACACACACCCATACAATGCGCACCACCCCGTGATGTTTTTCTCACTCCTACTAGTGAATGTAATGTAACACAAACCCATACAATGCGCACCACCCCGTGATGTTTTTCTCACTCCTACTAGTGAATGTAATGTAACACACACAAATACAATGCGCACCACCCCGTGATGTTTTTCTCACTCCTACTAGTGAATCTAATGTAACACACACCCAAACAATGCGCACCACCCCGTGATGTTTTTCTCACTCCTACTAGTGAAAGTAATGTAACACACACCCATACAATGCGCACCACCCAGTGATGTTTTTCTCACTCCTACTAGTGAATGTAATGTAACACACACAAATACAATGCGCACCACCCCGTGATGTTTTTCTTACTCCTACTAGTGAATGTAATGTAACACACACAAATACAATGCGCACCACCCCGTGACGTTTTTCTCACTCCTACTAGTGAATGTAATGTAACACACACCCATACAATGCGCACCGCCCCGTGATGTTTTTCTCACTCCTACTAGTGAATCTAATGTAACACACACCCATACAATGCGCACCACCCCGTGATGTTTTTCTCACTCCTACTAGTGAATCTAATGTAACACACACCCATACAATGCGCACCACCCCGTGATGTTTTTCTCACTCCTACTTGTGAATGTAATGTAACACACACCCATACAATGCGCACCACCCCGTGATGTTTTTCTCACTCCTACTAGTGAATCTAATGTAACACACACCCATACAATGCGCACCACCCCCTGATGTTTTTCTCACTCCTACTAGTGAATGTAATGTAACACACACCCATACAATGCGCACCACCCCGTAATGTTTTTCTCACTCCTACTAGTGAATGTAATGTAACACACAACCATACAATGCGCACCACCCCGTGATGTTTTTCTCACTCCTACTAGTGAATCTAATGTAACACACACCCATACAATGCGCACCACCCCGTGATGTTTTTCAGAAACCTATCCTACATTGCCAATGCATGTTCCCTTACCTCCCCATGCTGACCACCCCCCGGTGCTTTTCTCCATCCTACATTCCCACTCACTGCCTATCCTAATTCAGAGCCTCCGATTCACACCACCCCGTGATGTTTTTCTCACTCCTACTAGTGAATGTAATGTAACACACACCCATACAATGCGCACCACCCCGTGATGTTTTTCTCACTCCTACTAGTGAATGTAATGTAACACACACCCATACAATGCGCACCACCCCGTGATGTTTTTCTCACTCCTACTAGTGAATGTAATGTAACACACACCGATACAATGCGCAAAACCCCGTGATGTTTTTCTCACTCCTACTAGTGAATCTAATGTAACACACACCCATACAATGCGCACCAGCCCATGATGTTTTTCTCACTCCTACTAGTGAATGTAATGTAACACACACCCATACAATGCGCACCACCCCGTGATGTTTTTCTCACTCCTACTAGTGAATGTAATGTAACACACACCCATACAATGCGCACCACCCCGTGATGTTTTTCTCACTCCTACTAGTGAATCTAATGTAACACACACCCATACAATGCGCACCACCCCGTGATGTTTTTCTCACTCCTACTAGTGAATCTAATGTAACACACACCCATACAATGCGCACCAGCCCATGATGTTTTTCTCACTCCTACTAGTGAATCTAATGTAACACACACCCATACAATGCGCACCACCCCGTGATGTTTTTCTCACTCCTACTAGTGAATCTAATGTAACACACACCCATACAATGCGCACCACCCCGTGATGTTTTTCTCACTCCTACTAGTGAATGTAATGTAACACACACCCATACAATGCGCACCACCCCGTGATGTTTTTCTCACTCCTAATAGTGAATGTAATGTAACACACACCCATACAATGCGCACCACCCCGTGATGTTTTTCTCACTCCTACTAGTGAATGTAATGTAACACACACCCATACAATGCGAACCACCCCGTGATGTTCTTCTCACTCCTGCTAGTGAATCTAATGTAACACACACCCATACAATGCGCACCACTCTGTGATGTTTTTCTCACTCCTACTAGTGAATGTAATGTAACACACACCCATACCATGCGCACCACCCCGTGATGTTTTTCTCACTCCTACTAGTGAATGTAATGTAACACACACCCATACAATGCGCACCACCCCGTGATGTTTTTCTCACTCCTACTAGTGAATCTAATGTAACACACACCCATACAATGCGCACCACCCCGTGATGTTTTTCTCACTCCTACTAGTGAATGTAATGTAACACACACCCATACAATGCGCACCACCCCGTGATGTTTTTCTCACTCCTATTAGTGAATGTTATGTAACACACACCCATACAATGCGCAGCATCCCGTGATGTTTTTCTCACTCCTACTAGTGAATCTAATGTAACACACACCCATACAATGCGCACCACCCCGCGATGTTTTACAGAAACCTATCCTACATTGCCACTGCATGTTCCCTGATCTCCCCATGCTGACCACCCCTCAGTGCTTTTCTCCATGCTACATTGCCACTCACTGCCTATCCTAATTCAGACCCTCCGATTCAAACCACCCCGTGATGTTTTCCTCACTCCTACTAGTGAGTGTAATGTAACACACACCCATACAATGCGCACCACCCCGTGATGTTTTTCTCACTCCTACTAGTGAATGTAATGTAACACACACCCATACAATGCGCACCACCCCGTGATGTTTTTCTCACTCCTACTAGTGAATGTAATGTAACACACACCCATACAATGCGCACCACCCCGTGATGTTTTTCTCACTCCTACTAGTGAATGTAATGTAACACACACCCATACAATGCGCACCACCCCGTGATGTTTTTCTCACTCCTACTAGTGAATGTAATGTAACACACACCCATACAATGCGAACCACCCCGTGATGTTTTTCTCACTCCTACTAGTGAATGTAATGTAACACACACCCATACAATGCGCACCACCCCATGATGATTTCTCACTCCTACTAGTGAATGTAATGTAACACACACCCATACAATGCGCACCACTCCGTCATGTTTTTCGCACTCCTACTAGTGAATCTAATGTAACACACACCCATACAATGCGCACCTCCCCGTGATGTTTTTCTCACTCCTACTAGTGAAAGTAATGTAACACACACCCATACAATGCGCACCACACCGTGATGTTTTTCTCACTCCTACTAGTGAATGTAATGTAACACACACCCATACAATGCGCACCACCCCGTGATGTTTTTCTCACTCCTACTAGTGAATCTAATGTAACACACACCCATACAATGCGCACCACCACATGATGTTTTTCTCACTCCTACTAGTGAATGTAATGTAACACACACCCATACAATGCGCACCACCCCGTGATGTTTTTCTCACTCCTACTAGTGAATGTAATGTAACACACACCCATACAATGCGCACCACCCCGTGATGTTTTTCTCACTCCTACTAGTGAATCTAATGTAACACACACCCATACAATGCGCACCAGCCCGTGATGTTTTTCTCACTCCTACTAGTGAATCTAATGTAACACACACCCATACAATGCGCACCACCCCGTGATGTTTTTCTCACTCCTACTAGTGAATCTAATGTAACACACACCCATACAATGCGCACCACCCCGTGATGTTTTTCTCACTCCTACTAGTGAATCTAATGTAACACACACCCATACAATGCGCACCACCCCGTGATGTTTTTCTCACTCCTACTAGTGAATGTAATGTAACACACACCCATACAATGCGCACCACCCCGTGATGTTTTTCTCACTCCTACTACTGAATGTAATGTAACACACACCCATACAATGAGCACCACCCCGTGATGCTTTTCTCACTCCTACTAGTGAATGTAATGTAACACACACCCATACAATGCGCACCACCCCGTGATGTTTTTCTCACTCCTAGTAGTGAATGTAATGTAACACACACCCATACAATGCGCACCACCCCGTGATGTTTTTCTCACTCCTACTAGTGAATGTAATGTAACACACACCCATACAATGCGCACCACCCCGTGATGTTTTTCTCACTCCTACTAGTGAATGTAATGTAACACACACCCATACAATGCGCACCACCCCGTGATGTTTTTCTCACTCCTACTAGTGAATCTAATGTAACACACACCCATACAATGCGCACCACCCCGCGATGTTTTTCAGAAACCTATCCTACATTGCCACTGCATGTTCCCTGATCTCCCCACGCTGACCACCCCTCAGTGCTTTTTTCCATGCTACATTGCCACTCACTGCCTATCCTAATTCAGACCCTCCGATTCACACCACCCCGTGATGTTTTCCTCACTCCTACTAGTGAGTGTAATGTAACACACACCCATACAATGCGCACCACCCCGTGATGTTTTTCTCACTCCTACTAGTGAATGTAATGTAACACACACCCATACAATGAGCACCACCCCGTGATGTTTTTCTCACTCCTACTAGTGAATGTAATGTAACACACACCCATACAATGCGCACCGCCCCGTGATGTTTTTCTCACTCTTACTAGTGAATGTAATGTAACACACACCCATACAATGCGCACCACCCCGTGATGTTTTTCTCACTCCTACTAGTGAATGTAATGTAACACAAACCCATACAATGCGCACCACCCCGTGATGTTTTTCTCACTCCTACTAGTGAATGTAATGTAACACACACAAATACAATGCGCACCTCCCCGTGATGTTTTTCTCACTCCTACTAGTGTATCTAATGTAACACACACCCAAACAATGCGCACCACCCCGTGATGTATTTCTCACTCCTACTAGTGAAAGTAATGTAACACACACCCATACAATGCGCACCACCCAGTGATGTTTTTCTCACTCCTACTAGTGAATCTAATGTAACACACACCCATACAATGCGCACCACCCAGTGATGTTTTTCTCACTCCTACTAGTGAATGTAATGTAACACACACAAATACAATGTGCACCACCCCGTGATGTTTTTCTTACTCCTACTAGTGAATGTAATTTAACACACACAAATACAATGCGCACCGCCCCGTGACGTTTTTCTCACTCCTACTAGTGAATGTAATGTAACACACACCCATACAATGCGCACCGCCCCGTGATGTTTTTCTCACTCCTACTAGTGAATCTAATGTAACACACACCCATACAATGCGCACCACCCCGTGATGTTTTTCTCACTCCTACTAGTGAATCTAATGTAACACACACCCATACAATGCGCACCACCCCGTGATGTTTTTCTCACTCCTACTTGTGAATGTAATGTAACACACACCCATACAATGCGCACCACCCCGTGATGTTTTTCTCACTCCTACTAGTGAATCTAATGTAACACACACCCATACAATGCGCACCACCCCGTGATGTTTTTCTCACTCCTACTAGTGAATGTAATGTAACACACACCCATACAATGCGCACCACCCCGTAATGTTTTTCTCACTCCTACTAGTGAATGTAATGTAACACACAACCATACAATGCGCACCACCCCGTGATGTTTTTCTCACTCCTACTAGTGAATCTAATGTAACACACACCCATACAATGCGCACCACCCCGTGATGTTTTTCAGAAACCTATCCTACATTGCCACTGCATGTTCCCTTACCTCCCCATGCTGACCACCCCCCGGTGCTTTTCTCCATCCTACATTCCCACTCACTGCCTATCCTAATTCAGAGCCTCCGATTCACACCACCCCGTGATGTTTTTCTCACTCCTACTAGTGAATGTAATGTAACACACACCCATACAATGCGCACCACCCCGTGATGTTTTTCTCACTCCTACTAGTGAATGTAATGTAACACACACCCAAACAATGCGCACCACCCCGTGATGTTTTTCTCACTCCTACTAGTGAATGTAATGTAACACACACCGATACAATGCGCAAAACCCCGTGATGTTTTTCTCACTCCTACTAGTGAATCTAATGTAACACACACCCATACAATGCGCACCAGCCCATGATGTTTTTCTCACTCCTACTAGTGAATGTAATGTAACACACACCCATACAATGCGCACCACCCCGTGATGTTTTTCTCACTCCTACTAGTGAATGTAATGTAACACACACCCATACAATGCGCACCACCCCGTGATGTTTTTCTCACTCCTACTAGTGAATCTAATGTAACACACACCCATACAATGCGCACCACCCCGTGATGTTTTTCTCACTCCTACTAGTGAATCTAATGTAACACACACCCATACAATGCGCACCAGCCCATGATGTTTTTCTCACTCCTACTAGTGAATCTAATGTAACACACACCCATACAATGTGCACCACCCCGTGATGTTTTTCTCACTCCTACTAGTGAATCTAATGTAACACACACCCATACAATGCGCACCACCCCGTGATGTTTTTCTCACTCCTACTAGTGAATGTAATGTAACACACACCCATACAATGCGCACCACCCCGTGATGTTTTTCTCACTCCTAATAGTGAATGTAATGTAACACACACCCATACAATGCGCACCACCCCGTGATGTTTTTCTCACTCCTACTAGTGAATGTAATGTAACACACACCCATACAATGCGAACCACCCCGTGATGTTCTTCTCACTCCTGCTAGTGAATCTAATGTAACACACACCCATACAATGCGCACCACTCTGTGATGTTTTTCTCACTCCTACTAGTGAATGTAATGTAACACACACCCATACCATGCGCACCACCCCGTGATGTTTTTCTCACTCCTACTAGTGAATGTAATGTAACACACACCCATACAATGCGCACCACCCCGTGATGTTTTTCTCACTCCTACTAGTGAATCTAATGTAACACACACCCATACAATGCGCACCACCCCGTGATGTTTTTCTCACTCCTACTAGTGAATGTAATGTAACACACACCCATACAATGCGCACCACCCCGTGATGTTTTTCTCACTCCTATTAGTGAATGTTATGTAACACACACCCATACAATGCGCAGCATCCCGTGATGTTTTTCTCACTCCTGCTAGTGAATCTAATGTAACACACACCCATACAATGCGCACCACCCCGCGATGTTTTACAGAAACCTATCCTACATTGCCACTGCATGTTCCCTGATCTCCCCATGCTGACCACCCCTCAGTGCTTTTCTCCATGCTACATTGCCACTCACTGCCTATCCTAATTCAGACCCTCCGATTCACACCACCCCGTGATGTTTTCCTCACTCCTACTAGTGAGTGTAATGTAACACACACCCATACAATGCGCACCACCCCGTGATGTTTTTCTCACTCCTACTAGTGAATGTAATGTAACACACACAAATACAATGCGCACCACCCCGTGATGTTTTTCTCACTCCTACTAGTGAATGTAATGTAACACACACCCATACAATGCGCACCACCCCGTGATGTTTTTCTCACTCCTACTAGTTTATGTAATGTAACACACACCCATACTATGCGCACCACCCCGTGATGTTTTTCTCACTGCTACTAGTGAATCTAATGTAACACACACCCATACAAAGCGCACCACCCCGTGATATTTTTCTCACTCCTACTAGTGAATGTAATGTAACACACACCCATACAATGCGCACCACCCCGTGATGTTTTTCTCACTCCAACTAGTGAATCTAATGTAAGACACACCCATACTATGCGCACCACCCCGTGATGTTTTTCTCACTCCTACTAGTGAATCTAATGTAACACACACCCATACAATGCGCACCACCCCGTGATGTTTTTCTCACTCCTACTAGTGAATCTAATGTAACACACATCCATACAATGCGCACCACCCCGTGATGTTTTTCTCACTCCTACTAGTGAATGTAATGTAACACACACCCATACAATGCGCACCACCCCGTGATGTTTTTCTCACTGTTACTAGTGAATGTAATGTAACACACACCCATACAATGCGAACCACCCCGTGATGTTTTTCTCACTCCTGCTAGTGAATCTAATGTAACACACACCCATACAATGCGCACCACCCCGTGATGTTTTTCTCACTCCTACTAGTGAATGTAATGTAACACACACCCATACCATGCGCACCACCCCGCGATGTTTTTCAGAAACCTATCCTACATTGCCAATGCATGTTCCCTGACCTCCCCATGCTGACCACCCCGCGGTGCTTTTCTCCATGCTACATTGCCACCCACTGCCTATCCTAATTCAGACCCTCCGATTCACACCACCCCGTGATGTTTTTCTCACTCCTACTAGTGAATGTAATGTAACACACACCCATACAATGCGCACCACCCTGTGATGTTTTTCTCACTCCTACTAGTGAATGTAATGTAACACACACCCATACAATGCGCACCACCCCGTGATGTTTTTCTCACTCCTACTAGTGAATGTAATGTAACACACACCCATACAATGCGCACCACCCCGTGATGTTTTTCTCACTCCTACTAGAGAATGTAATGTAACACACACCCATAAAATGCGCACCACCCCGTGATGATTTCTCACTCCTACTAGTGAATGTAATGTAACACACACCCATACAATGCGCACCACCCCGTGATGTTTTTCTCACTCCTACTAGTGAATGTAATGTAACACACACCCATACAATGCGCACCTCCCCGTGATGTTTTTCTCACTCCTACTAGTGAATCTAATGTAACACACACCCATACAATGCGCACCACCCCGTGATGTTTTTCTCACTCCTACTAGTGAATGTAATGTAACACACACCCATACAATGCGCACCACCCCGTGATGTTTTTCTCACTCCTACTAGTGAATGTAATGTAACACACACCGATACAATGCGCACCACCCCGTGATGTTTTTCTCACTCCTACTAGTGAATGTAATGTAACACACACCCATACAATGCGCACCACCCCGTGATGTTTTTCTCACTCCTACTACTGAATGTAATGTAACACACACCCATACAATGCGCACCACCCCGTGATGTTTTTCTCACTCCTACTAGTGAATGTAATGTAACACACACCCATACAATGCGCACCACCCCGTGATGCTTTTCTCACTCCTAGTAGTGAATGTAATGTAACACACACCCATACAATGCGCACCACCCCGTGATGTTTTTCTCACTCCTACTAGTGAATGTAATGTAACACACACCCATACAATGCGCACCACCCCGTGATGTTTTTCTCACTCCTACTAGTGAATGTAATGTAACACACACCCATACAATGCGCACCGCCCCGTGATGTTTTTCTCACTCCTACTAGTGAATGTAATGTAACACACACCCATACAATGCGCACCGCCCCGTGATGTTTTTCTCACTCCTACTAGTGAATGTAATGTAACACACACCCATACAAGGCGCACCGCCCCGTGATGTTTTTCTCACTCCTACTAGTGAATGTAATGTAAGACACACCCATACAATGTGCACCACCCCGTGATGTTTTTCTCACTCCTAATAGTGAATCTAATGTAACACACACCCATACAATGCGCACCACCCTGTGATGTTTTTCTCACTCCTACTAGTGAATGTAATGTAACACACACCCATACCATGCGCACCACCCCGTGATGTTTTTCTCACTCCTACTAGTGAATGTAATGTAACACACACCCATACAATGCGCACCACCCCGTGATGTTTTTCTCACTCCTACTAGTGAATCTAATGTAACACACACCCATACAATGCGCACCACCCCGTGATGTTTTTCTCACTCCTACTAGTGAATGTAATGTAACACACACCCATACCATGCGCACCACCCCGTGATGTTTTTCTCACTCCTACTAGTGAATGTAATTTAACACACACCCATACAATGCGCACCACCCCGTGATGTTTTTCTCACTCCTACTAGTGAATCTAATGTAACACACACCCATACAATGCGCACCACCCCGCGATGTTTTTCAGAAACCTATCCTACATTGCCACTGCATGTTCCCTGATCTCCCCATGCTGACCACCCCTCAGTGCTTTTCTCCATGCTACATTGCCACTCACTGCCTATCCTAATTCAGACCCTCCGATTCACACCACCCCGTGATGTTTTCCTCACTCCTACTAGTGAATGTAATGTAACACACACAAATACAATGCGCACCACCCCGTGATGTTTTTCTCACTCCTACTAGTGAATGTAATGTAACACACACCCATACAATGCGCACCACCCCGTGATGTTTTTCTCACTCCTACTAGTTTATGTAATGTAACACACACCCATACAATGCGCACCACCCCGTGATGTTTTTCTCACTCCTACTAGTGAATCTAATGTAACACACACCCATACAATGCGCACCACCCCGTGATATTTTTCTCACTCCTACTAGTGAATGTAATGTAACACACACCCATACAATGCGCACCACCCCGTGATGTTTTTCTCACTCCTACTACTGAATGTAATGTAACACACACCCATACAATGCGCACCACCCCGTGATGCTTTTCTCACTCCTACTAGTGAATGTAATGTAACACACACCCATACAATGCGCACCACCCCGTGATGCTTTTCTCACTCCTAGTAGTGAATGTAATGTAACACACACCCATACAATGCGCACCACCCCGTGATGTTTTTCTCACTCCTACTAGTGAATGTAATGTAACACACACCCATACAATGCGCATCGCCCCGTGATGTTTTTCTCACTCCTACTAGTGAATGTAATGTAACACACACCCATACAATGCGCACCGCCCCGTGATGTTTTTCTCACTCCTACTAGTGAATGTAATGTAACACACACCCATACAATGCGCACCGCCCCGTGATGTTTTTCTCACTCCTACTAGTGAATGTAATGTAACACACACCCATACAAGGCGCACCGCCCCGTGATGTTTTTCTCACTCCTACTAGTGAATGTAATGTAAGACACACCCATACAATGTGCACCACACCGTGATGTTTTTCTCACTCCTAATAGTGAATCTAATGTAACACACACCCATACAATCCGCACCACCCTGTGATGTTTTTCTCACTCCTACTAGTGAATGTAATGTAACACACACCCATACCATGCGCACCACCCCGTGATGTTTTTCTCACTCCTACTAGTGAATGTAATGTAACACACACCCATACAATGCGCACCACCCCGTGATGTTTTTCTCACTCCTACTAGTGAATCTAATGTAACACACACCCATACAATGCGCACCACCCCGCGATGTTTTTCAGAAACCTATCCTACATTGCCACTGCATGTTCCCTGATCTCCCCATGCTGACCACCCCTCAGTGCTTTTCTCCATGCTACATTGCCACTCACTGCCTATCCTAATTCAGACCCTCCGATTCACACCACCCCGTGATGTTTTCCTCACTCCTACTAGTGAATGTAATGTAACACACACAAATACAATGCGCACCACCCCGTGATGTTTTTCTCACTCCTACTAGTGAATGTAATGTAACACACACCCATACCATGCGCACCACCCCGTTATGTTTTTCTCACTCCTACTAGTTTATGTAATGTAACACACACCCATACAATGCGCACCACCACGTGATGTTTTTCTCACTCCTACTAGTGAATCTAATGTAACACACACCCATACAATGCGCACCAAACCGTGATGTTTTTCTCACTCCTACTAGTGAATGTAATGTAACACACACCCATACAATGCGCACCACCCCGTGATGTTTTTCTCACTCCTACTAGTGAATCTAATGTAACACACACCCATACTATGCGCACCACCCCGTGATGTTTTTCTCACTCCTACTAGTGAATCTAATGTAACACACACCCATACAATGAGCACCACCCCGTGATTTTTTTCTCACTCCTACTAGTGTATCTAATGTAACACACATCCATACAATGCGCACCACCCCGTGATGTTTTTCTCACTCCTACTAGTGTATGTAATGTAACACACACCCATACAATGCGCACCACCCCGTGATGTTTTTCTCACTCCTACTACTGAATGTAATGTAACACACACCCATACAATGCGCACCACCCCGTGATGCTTTTCTCACTCCTACTAGTGAATGTAATGTAACACACACCCATACAATGCGCACCACCCCGTGATGCTTTTCTCACTCCTAATAGTGAATGTAATGTAACACACACCCATACAATGCGCACCACCCCGTGATGTTTTTCTCACTCCTACTAGTGAATGTAATGTAACACACACCCATACAATGCGCACCGCCCCGTGATGTTTTTCTCACTCCTACTAGTGAATCTAATGTAACACACACCCATACAATGCGCACCGCCCCGTGATGTTTTTCTCACTCCTACTAGTGAATGTAATGTAACACACACCCATACAATGCGCACCGCCCCGTGATGTTTTTCTCACTCCTACTAGTGAATGTAATGTAACACACACCCATACAAGGCGCACCGCCCCGTGATGTTTTTCTCACTCCTACTAGTGAATGTAATGTAAGACACACCCATACAATGTCCACCACACCGTGATGTTTTTCTCACTCCTAATAGTGAATCTAATGTAACACACACCCATACAATCCGCACCACCCTGTGATGTTTTTCTCACTCCTACTAGTGAATGTAATGTAACACACACCCATACCATGCGCACCACCCCGTGATGTTTTTCTCACTCCTACTAGTGAATGTAATGTAACACACACCCATACAATGCGCACCACCCCGTGATGTTTTTCTCACTCCTACTAGTGAATCTAATGTAACACACACCCATACAATGCGCACCACCCCGTGATGTTTTTCTCACTCCTACTAGTGAATGTAATGTAACACACACCCATACCATGCGCACCACCCCGTGATGTTTTTCTCACTCCTACTAGTGAATGTAATGTAACACACACCCATACAATGCGCACCACCCCGTGATGTTTTTCTCACTCCTACTAGTGAATCTAATGTAACACACACCCATACAATGCGCACCACCCCGCGATGTTTTTCAGAAACCTATCCTACACTGCCACTGCATGTTCCCTGATCTCCCCATGCTGACCACCCCTCAGTGCTTTTCTCCATGCTACATTGCCACTCACTGCCTATCCTAATTCAGACCCTCCGATTCACACCACCCCGTGATGTTTTCCTCACTCCTACTAGTGAATGTAATGTAACACACACAAATACAATGCGCACCACCCCGTGATGTTTTTCTCACTCCTACTAGTGAATAAAATGTAACACACACCCATACAATGCGCACCACCCCGTGATGTTTTTCTCACTCCTACTAGTGAATGTAATGTAACACACACCCATACAATGCGCACCACCCCGTGATGTTTTCCTCACTCCTACTAGAGAATGTAATGTAACACACACCCATAAAATGCGCACCACCCCGTGATGATTTCTCACTCCTACTAGTGAATCTAATGTAACACACACCCATACAATGCGCACCACCCCGTGATGTTTTTCTCACTCCTGCTAGTGAATGTAATGTAACACACACCCATACAATGCGCACCACCCCGTGATGTTTTTCTCACTCCTACTAGTGAATGTAATGTAACACACACCCATACAATGCGCACCACCCCGTGATGTTTTTCTCACTCCTACTACTGAATGTAATGTAACACACTCCCATACAATGCGCACCACGCCGTGATGCTTTTCTCACTCCTACTAGTGAATGTAATGTAACACACACCCATACAATGCGCACCACCCCGTGATGCTTTTCTCACTCCTAGTAGTGAATGTAATGTAACACACACCCATACAATGCGCACCGCCCCGTGATGTTTTTCTCACTCCTACTAGTGAATGTAATGTAACACACACCCATACAATGCGCACCGCCCCGTGATGTTTTTCTCACTCCTAGTAGTGAATGTAATGTAACACACACCCATACAATGCGCACCGCCCCGTGATGTTTTTCTCACTCCTACTAGTGAATGTAATGTAACACACACCCATACAAGGCGCACCGCCCCGTGACGTTTTTCTCACTCCTACTAGTGAATGTAATGTAACACACACCCATACAAGGCGCACCGCCCCGTGATGTTTTTCTCACTCCTACTAGTGAATGTAATGTAACACACACCCATACAATGCGCACCGCCCCGTGATGTTTTTATCACTCCTACTAGTGAATGTAATGTAACACACACCCATACAATGCGCACCGCCCCGTGATGTTTTTATCACTCCTACTAGTGAATGTAATGTAACACACACCCATACAATGCGCACCGCCCCGTGATGTTTTTCTCACTCCTACTAGTGAATGTAATGTAACACACACCCATACAATGCGCACCGCCCCGTGATGTTTTTCTCACTCCTACTAGTGAATCTAATGTAACACACACCCATACAATGCGCACCGCCCCGTGATGTTTTTCTCACTCCTACTAGTGAATGTAATGTAACACACACCCATACAATGCGCACCACCCCGTGATGTTTTTCTCACTCCTACTAGTGAATCTAATGTAACACACACCCATACAATGCGCACCACCCCGTGATGTTTTTCTCACTCCTACTAGTGAATCTAATGTAACACACACCCATACAATGCGCACCACCCCGTGATGTTTTTCTCACTCCTACTAGTGAATGTAATGTAACACACACCCATACAATGCGCACCACCCCGTGATGTTTTTCTCACTCCTACTAGTGAATCTAATGTAACACACACCCATACAATGCGCACCACCCCGTGATGTTTTTCTCACTCCTACTAGTGAATCTAATGTAACACACACCCATACAATGCGCACCACCCCGTGATGTTTTTCTCACTCCTACTAGTGAATGTAATGTAACACACACCCATACAATGCGCACTACCCCGTGATGTTTTTCTCACTCCTACTAGTGAATCTAATGTAACACACACCCATACAATGCGTACCACCCCGTGATGTTTTTCTCACTCCTACTAGTGAATGTAATGTAACACACACAGAAACAATGCGCACCACCCCGTGATGTTTTTCTCACTCCTACTAGTGAATGTAATGTAACACACACCCATACAATGCGCACCACCCCGTGAAGATTTTCTCACTCCTACTAGTGAATGTAATGTAACACACACCCATACAATGCGCACCACCCCGTGATGTTTTTCTCACTCCTACTAGTGAATGTAATGTAACACACACCCATACAATGCGCACCACCCCGTGATGTTTTTCTCACTCCTATTAGTGAATGTTATGTAACACACACCCATACAATGCGCAGCATTCCGTGATGTTTTTCTCACTCCTACTAGTGAATCTAATGTAACACACACCCATACAATGCGCACCATCCCGCGATATTTTTCAGAAACCTATCCTACATTGCCACTGCATGTTCCCTGATCTCCCCATGCTGACCACACCTCAGTGCTTTTCTCCATGCTACATTGCCACTCACTGCCTATCCTAATTCAGAGCCTCCGATTCACACCACCCCGTGATGTTTTCCTCACTCCTACTAGTGAATGTAATGTAACACACACCCATACAATGCGCACCACCCGTGATGTTTTTCTCACTGCTACTAGTGAATGTAATGTAACACACACCCATACAATGCGAACCACCCAGTGATGTTTTTCTCACTCCTGCTAATGAATCTAATGTAACACACACCCATACAATGCGCACCACCCCGTGATGTTTTTCTCACTCCTACTAGTGAATCTAATGTAACACACACCCATACCATGCGCACCACCCCGCGATGTTTTTCAGAAACCTATCCTACATTGCCACTGCATGTTCCCTGACCTCCCCATGCTGACCACCCCGCGGTGCTTTTCTCCATGCTACATTGCCACTCACTGCCTATCCTAATCCAGACCCTCCGATTCACACCACCCCGTGATGTTTTTCTCACTCCTACTAGTGAATGTAATGTAACACACACCCATACAATGCGCACCACCCCGTGATGTTTTTCTAACTCCTACTAGTGAATGTAATGTAACAAACAGCCATACAATGCGCACCACCCGGTGATGTTTTTCTCACTCCTACTAGAGAATGTAATGTAACACACACCCATACAATGCGCACCACCCCGTGATGATTTCTCACTCCTACTAGTGAATGTAATGTAACACACACCCATACAATGCGCACCACCCCGTGATGATTTTCTCACTCCTACTAGTGAATCTAATGTAACACACACCCATACAATGCGCACCTCCCCGTGATGTTTTCTCACTCCTACTAGTGAATGTAATGTAACACACACCCATACAATGCGCACCACCCCGTGATGTTTTTCTCACTCCTACTAGTGAATGTAATGTAACACACACCCATACAATGCGCACCACCCCGTGATGTTTTTCTCACTCCTACTCGTGAATCTAATGTAACACACACCCATACAATGCGCACCACCCCGTGATGTTTTTCTCACTCCTACTAGTGAATCTAATGTAACACACACCCATACAATGCACACCACCCCGTGATGTTTTTCTCACTCCTACTAGTGAATGTAATGTAACACACACCCATACAATGCGCACCGCCCCGTGATGTTTTGATCACTCCTACTAGTGAATGTAATGTAACACACACCTATACAATGCGCACCACCCCGTGATGCTTTTCTCACTCCTACTAGTGAATGTAATGTAACACACACCCATACAATGCGCACCACCCCGTGATGTTTTTCTCACTCCTACTAGTGAATCTAATGTAACACACACCC
This sequence comes from Cavia porcellus, assembly GCF_034190915.1. Taxonomy (NCBI): domain Eukaryota; kingdom Metazoa; phylum Chordata; class Mammalia; order Rodentia; family Caviidae; genus Cavia; species Cavia porcellus. The sequence continues at coordinate 126,592 of NW_026947785.1, forward strand.
ATACAATGCGCACCGCCCCGTGATGTTTTTCAGAAACCTATCCTACATTGCCACTGCATGTTCCCTTACCTCCCCATGCTGACCACCCCCACGGTGCTTTTCTCCATCCTACATTCCCACTCACTGCCTATCCTAATACAGAGCCTCCGATTCACACCACCCCGTGATGTTTTTCTCACTCCTTGTAGTGAATGTAATGTAACACACACCCATACAATGCGCACCACCCCGTTATGTTTTTCTCACTCCTACTAGTGAATGTAATGTAACACACACCCATACAATGCGCACCACCCCGTGATGTTTTTCTCACTCCTACTAGTGAATGTAATGTAACACACACCCATACAATGCGCACCACCACGTGATGTTTTTCTCACTCCTACTAGTGAATGTAATGTAACACACACCCATACAATGCGCACCACCCCATGATGTTTTTCTCACTCCTACTAGTGAATGTAATGTAACACACACCCATACAATGCGCACCACCCCGTGATGTTTTTCTCACTCCTACTAGTGAATCTAAGGTAACACACACCCATACAATGAGCACCACCCCGTGATGTTTTTCTCACTCCTACTAGTGAATGTAATGTAACACACACCCATACAATGCGCACCACCCCGTGATGTTTTTCTCACTGCTACTAGTGAATGTAATGTAACACACACCCATACAATGCGAACCACCCCGTGATGTTTTTCTCACTCCTACTAGTGAATGTAATGTAACACACACAAATACAATGCGCACCACCCCGTGATGTTTTTCTCACTCCTATGGGTGAATGTAATGTAACACACACAAATACAATGCGCACCACCCCGTGATGTTTTTCTCACTCCTACTAGTGAATGTAATGTAACACACACCCATACAATGCGCACCACCCCGTGATGTTTTTCCCACTCCTACTAGTTTATGTAATGTAACACACACCCATACAATGCGCACCACCCCGTGATGTTTTTCTCACTCCTACTAGTGAATCTAATGTAACACACACCCATACAATGCGCACCACCCCGTGATGTTTTTCTCAGTCCTACTAGTGAATGTAATGTAACACACACCCATACAATGCCCATAACCCCGTGATGTTTTTCTCACTCCTACTAGTGAATCTAATGTAACACACACCCATACAATGCGCACCACCCCGTGATGTTTTCTCACTGCTACTAGTGAATGTAATGTAACACACACGCATACAATGCGAACCACCCCGTGATGTTTTTCTCACTCCTGCTAGTGAATCTAATGTAACACACACCCATACAATGCGCTCCACCCCGTGATGTTTTTCTCACTCCTACTAGTGAATCTAATGTAACACACACCCATACAATGCGCAACACCCCTTGATGTTTTTCTCACTCCTACTAGTGAATCTAATGTAACACACACCCATACAATGCGCACCACCCCGTGATGTTTTTCTCACTCCTGCTAGTGAATCTAATGTTACACACATCCATACAATGCGCACCACCCCGTGATGTTTTTCTCACTCCTACTAGTGAATGTAATGTAACACACACCCATACAATGCGCACCACCCCGTGATGTTTTTCTCACTCCTACTAGTGAATCTAATGTAACACACACCCATACAATGCGCACCACCCCGTGATGTTTTCTCACTGCTACTAGTGAATGTAATGTAACACACACGCATACAATGCGAACCACCCCGTGATGTTTTTCTCACTCCTGCTAGTGAATCTAATGTAACACACACCCATACAATGCGCACCACCCCGTGATGTTTTTCTCACTCCTACTAGTGAATCTAATGTAACACACACCCATACCATGCGCACCACCCCGCGATGTTTTTCAGAAACATATCCTACATTGCCACTGCATGTTCCCTGACCTCCCCATTTTGACCACCCCGCGGTGCTTTTCTCCATGCTACATTGCCACTCACTGCCTATCCTAATTCAGACCCTCCGATTCACACCACCCCGTGATGTTTTTCTCACTCCTACTAGTGAATGTAATGTAACACACACCCATACAATGCGCACCACCCCGTGATGTTTTTCTCACTCCTACTAGTGAATGTAATGTAACACACACCCATACAATGCGCACCACCCAGTGATGTTTTTCTCACTCCTACTAGTGAATGTAATGTAACACACACCCATACAATGCGCACCACCCCGTGATGTTTTTCTCACTCCTACTAGAGAATGTAATGTAACACACACCCATACAATGCGCACCACCCCGTGATGATTTCTCACTCCTACTAGTGAATGTAATGTAACACACACCCATACAATGCGCACCACCCCGTGATGTTTTTCTCACTCCTACTAGTGAATCTAATGTAACACACACCCATACAATGCGCACCTCCCCGTGATGTTTTTCTCACTCCTACTAGTGAATGTAATGTAACACACACCCATACAATGCGCACCACCCCGTGATGTTTTTCTCACTCCTACTAGTGAATGTAATGTAACACACACCCATAAAATGCGCACCACCCCGTGATGTTTTTCTCACTCCTACTAGTGAATGTAATGTAACACACACCCATACAGTGCGCACCGCCCCGTGATGTTTTTCTCACTCCTACTAGTGAATCTAATGTAACACACACCCATACAATGCGCACCGCCCCGTGATGTTTTTCTCACTCCTACTAGTGAATCTAATGTAACACACACCCATACAATGCGCACCGCCCCGTGATGTTTTTCTCACTCCTACTAGTGAATGTAATGTAACACACACCCATACAATGCGCACCACCCCATGATGTTTTTCTCACTCCTACTAGTGAATCTAATGTAACACACACCCATACAATGCGCACCACCCCGTGATGTTTTTCTCACTCCTACTAGTGAATGTAATGTAACACACACCCATACAATGCGCACCACCCCGTGATGTTTTTCTCACTCCTACTAGTGAATGTAATGTAACACACACCCATACAATGCTCACCACCCCGTGATGTTTTTCTCACTCCTACTAGTGAATCTAATGTAACACACACCCATACAATGCGCACCACCCCGTGATGTTTTTCAGAAACCTATCCTACATTGCCACTGCATGTTCCCTTACCTCCCCATGCTGACCACCCCCCGGTGCTTTTCTCCATCCTACATTCCCACTCACTGCCTATCCTAATTCAGTGCCACCGATTCACACCACCCCGTGATGTTTTTATCACTCCTTGTAGTGAATCTAATGTAGCACACACCCATACAATGAGCACCACCCCGTGATGTTTTTCTCACTCCTACTAGTGAATGTAATGTAACACACACCCATACAATGCGCACCACCCCGTGATATTTTTCTCACTCCTACTAGTGAATGTAATGAAACACACACCCATACAATGCGCACCACCCCGTGATGTTTTTCTCACTGCTACTAGTGAATGTAATGTAACACACACCCATACAATGCGAACCACCCCGTGATGTTTTTCTCACTCCTGCTAGTGAATCTAATGTAACACACACCCATACAATGCGCACCACCCCGTGATGTTTTTCTCACTCCTACTAGAGAATGTAATGTAACACACACCCATACAATGCGCACCACCCCGTGATGATTTCTCACTCCTACTAGTGAATGTAATGTAACGCACACCCATACAATGCGCACCACCCCGTGATGTTTTTCGGAAACCTATCCTACATTGCCACTGCATGTTCCCTTACCTCCCCATGCTGACCACCCCCCGGTGCTTTTCTCCATCCTACATTGCCACTCACTGCCTATCCTAATTCAGATCCTCCGATTCACACCACCCCGTGATGTTTTTCTCACTCCTTGTAGTTAATGTAATGTAACACACACCCATACAATGCGCACCACCCCGTTATGTTTTTCTCACTCGTACTAGTGAATGTAATGTAACACACACCCATACAATGCGCACCACCCCGTGATGCTTTTCTCACTCCTACTAGTGAATGTAATGTAACACACACCCATAAAATGCGCACCACACCGTGATGTTTTTCTCACTCCTACTAGTGAATGTAATGTAACACACACCCATACAATGCGCACCACCCCATGATGTTTTTCTCACTCCTACTAGTGAATGTAATGTAACACACACCCATACAATGCACACCAACCCGTGATGTTTTTCTCACTCCTACTAGTGAATCTAATGTAACACACACCCATAAAATGCGCACCACCCCGTGATGTTTTTCTCACTCCTACTAGTGAATCTAATGTAACACACACCCATACAATGCGCACCACCCCGTGATGTTTTTCTCACTCCTACTAGTGAATGTAATGTAACACACACCCATACAATGCGCACCACCCCGTGATGTTTTTCTCACTCCTACTAGTGAATCTAATGTAACACACACCCATACAATGCGTACCACCCCGTGATGTTTTTCTCACTCCTACTAGTGAATGTAATGTAACACACACAGAAACAATGCGCCCCACCCCATGATGTTTTTCTCACTCCTACTAGTGAATGTAATGTAACACACACCCATACAATGCGCACCACCCCGTGATGTTTTTCTCACTCCTACTAGTGAATGTAATGTAACACACACCCATACAATGCGCACCACCCCGTGATGTTTTTCTCACTCTTACTAGTGAATGTAATGTAACACACACCCATGCAATGCGCACCACCCCGTGATGTTTCTCTCACTCCTATTAGTGAATGTTATGTAACACACACCCATACAATGCGCACCACCCCGTGATGTTTTTCTCACTCCTACTAGTGAATCTAATGTAACACACACCCATACAATGCAAACCACCCCGCAATGTTTTTCAGAAACCTATCCTACATTGCCACTGCATGTTCCCTGACCTCCCCATGCTGACCACCCCGCAGTGCTTTTCTCCATGCTACATTGCCACTCACTGCCTATCCTAATTCAGACCCTCCGATTCACACCACCCCGTGATGTTTTCCTCACTCCTACTAGTGAATCTAATGTAACACACACCCATACAATGCGCACCACCCCGTGATGTTTTTCTCACTCCTACTAGTGAATGTAATGTAACACACACCCATACAATGCGCACCACCCCGTGATGTTTTTCTCACTCCTACTAGTGAATCTAATGTAACACACACCCATACAATGCGCAACACCCCGTGATGCTTTTCTCACTCCTACTAGTGAATGTAATGTAACATACACCCATACAATGCGCACCGCCCCGTGATGTTTTTCTCACTCCTACTAGTGAATGTAATGTAACACACACCCATACAATGCGCACCGCCCCGTGATGTTTTTCTCACTCTTACTAGTGAATGTAATGTAACACACACCCATACAATGCGCACCACCCCGTGATGTTTTTTTCACTCCTACTAGTGAATGTAATGTAACACACACCCATAAAATGCGCACCACCCTGTGATGTTTTTCTCACTCCTACTAGTGAATGTAATGTAACACACACAAATACAATGCGCACCACCCCGTGATGTTTTTCTCACTCCTACTAGGGAATCTAATGTAACACACACCCATATAATGCGCACCACCCCGTGATGTTTTTCTCACTCCTACTAGTGAAAGTAATGTAACACACACCCATACAATGCGCACCACCCCGTGATGTTTTCTCACTGCTACTAGTGAATGTAATGTAACACACACGCATACAATGCGAACCACCCCGTGATGTTTTTCTCACTCCTGCTAGTGAATCTAATGTAACACACACCCATACAATGCGCACCACCCCGTGATGTTTTTCTCACTCCTACTAGTGAATCTAATGTAACACACACCCATACCATGCGCACCACCCCGCGATGTTTTTCAGAAACATATCCTACATTGCCACTGCATGTTCCCTGACCTCCCCATTTTGACCACCCCGCGGTGCTTTTCTCCATGCTACATTGCCACTCACTGCCTATCCTAATTCAGACCCTCCGATTCACACCACCCCGTGATGTTTTTCTCACTCCTACTAGTGAATGTAATGTAACACACACCCATACAATGCGCACCACCCCGTGATGTTTTTCTCACTCCTACTAGTGAATGTAATGTAACACACACCCATACAATGCGCACCACCCAGTGATGTTTTTCTCACTCCTACTAGTGAATGTAATGTAACACACACCCATACAATGCGCACCACCCCGTGATGTTTTTCTCACTCCTACTAGAGAATGTAATGTAACACACACCCATACAATGCGCACCACCCCGTGATGATTTCTCACTCCTACTAGTGAATGTAATGTAACACACACCCATACAATGCGCACCACCCCGTGATGTTTTTCTCACTCCTACTAGTGAATCTAATGTAACACACACCCATACAATGCGCACCTCCCCGTGATGTTTTTCTCACTCCTACTAGTGAATGTAATGTAACACACACCCATACAATGCGCACCACCCCGTGATGTTTTTCTCACTCCTACTAGTGAATGTAATGTAACACACACCCATAAAATGCGCACCACCCCGTGATGTTTTTCTCACTCCTACTAGTGAATGTAATGTAACACACACCCATACAGTGCGCACCGCCCCGTGATGTTTTTCTCACTCCTACTAGTGAATCTAATGTAACACACACCCATACAATGCGCACCGCCCCGTGATGTTTTTCTCACTCCTACTAGTGAATCTAATGTAACACACACCCATACAATGCGCACCGCCCCGTGATGTTTTTCTCACTCCTACTAGTGAATGTAATGTAACACACACCCATACAATGCGCACCACCCCATGATGTTTTTCTCACTCCTACTAGTGAATCTAATGTAACACACACCCATACAATGCGCACCACCCCGTGATGTTTTTCTCACTCCTACTAGTGAATGTAATGTAACACACACCCATACAATGCGCACCACCCCGTGATGTTTTTCTCACTCCTACTAGTGAATGTAATGTAACACACACCCATACAATGCTCACCACCCCGTGATGTTTTTCTCACTCCTACTAGTGAATCTAATGTAACACACACCCATACAATGCGCACCACCCCGTGATGTTTTTCAGAAACCTATCCTACATTGCCACTGCATGTTCCCTTACCTCCCCATGCTGACCACCCCCCGGTGCTTTTCTCCATCCTACATTCCCACTCACTGCCTATCCTAATTCAGTGCCACCGATTCACACCACCCCGTGATGTTTTTATCACTCCTTGTAGTGAATCTAATGTAGCACACACCCATACAATGAGCACCACCCCGTGATGTTTTTCTCACTCCTACTAGTGAATGTAATGTAACACACACCCATACAATGCGCACCACCCCGTGATATTTTTCTCACTCCTACTAGTGAATGTAATGAAACACACACCCATACAATGCGCACCACCCCGTGATGTTTTTCTCACTGCTACTAGTGAATGTAATGTAACACACACCCATACAATGCGAACCACCCCGTGATGTTTTTCTCACTCCTGCTAGTGAATCTAATGTAACACACACCCATACAATGCGCACCACCCCGTGATGTTTTTCTCACTCCTACTAGAGAATGTAATGTAACACACACCCATACAATGCGCACCACCCCGTGATGATTTCTCACTCCTACTAGTGAATGTAATGTAACGCACACCCATACAATGCGCACCACCCCGTGATGTTTTTCGGAAACCTATCCTACATTGCCACTGCATGTTCCCTTACCTCCCCATGCTGACCACCCCCCGGTGCTTTTCTCCATCCTACATTGCCACTCACTGCCTATCCTAATTCAGATCCTCCGATTCACACCACCCCGTGATGTTTTTCTCACTCCTTGTAGTTAATGTAATGTAACACACACCCATACAATGCGCACCACCCCGTTATGTTTTTCTCACTCGTACTAGTGAATGTAATGTAACACACACCCATACAATGCGCACCACCCTGTGATGCTTTTCTCACTCCTACTAGTGAATGTAATGTAACACACACCCATAAAATGCGCACCACACCGTGATGTTTTTCTCACTCCTACTAGTGAATGTAATGTAACACACACCCATACAATGCGCACCACCCCATGATGTTTTTCTCACTCCTACTAGTGAATGTAATGTAACACACACCCATACAATGCACACCAACCCGTGATGTTTTTCTCACTCCTACTAGTGAATCTAATGTAACACACACCCATAAAATGCGCACCACCCCGTGATGTTTTTCTCACTCCTACTAGTGAATCTAATGTAACACACACCCATACAATGCGCACCACCCCGTGATGTTTTTCTCACTCCTACTAGTGAATGTAATGTAACACACACCCATACAATGCGCACCACCCCGTGATGTTTTTCTCACTCCTACTAGTGAATCTAATGTAACACACACCCATACAATGCGTACCACCCCGTGATGTTTTTCTCACTCCTACTAGTGAATGTAATGTAACACACACAGAAACAATGCGCCCCACCCCATGATGTTTTTCTCACTCCTACTAGTGAATGTAATGTAACACACACCCATACAATGCGCACCACCCCGTGATGTTTTTCTCACTCCTACTAGTGAATGTAATGTAACACACACCCATACAATGCGCACCACCCCGTGATGTTTTTCTCACTCTTACTAGTGAATGTAATGTAACACACACCCATGCAATGCGCACCACCCCGTGATGTTTCTCTCACTCCTATTAGTGAATGTTATGTAACACACACCCATACAATGCGCACCACCCCGTGATGTTTTTCTCACTCCTACTAGTGAATCTAATGTAACACACACCCATACAATGCAAACCACCCCGCAATGTTTTTCAGAAACCTATCCTACATTGCCACTGCATGTTCCCTGACCTCCCCATGCTGACCACCCCGCAGTGCTTTTCTCCATGCTACATTGCCACTCACTGCCTATCCTAATTCAGACCCTCCGATTCACACCACCCCGTGATGTTTTCCTCACTCCTACTAGTGAATCTAATGTAACACACACCCATACAATGCGCACCACCCCGTGATGTTTTTCTCACTCCTACTAGTGAATGTAATGTAACACACACCCATACAATGCGCACCACCCCGTGATGTTTTTCTCACTCCTACTAGTGAATCTAATGTAACACACACCCATACAATGCGCAACACCCCGTGATGCTTTTCTCACTCCTACTAGTGAATGTAATGTAACATACACCCATACAATGCGCACCGCCCCGTGATGTTTTTCTCACTCCTACTAGTGAATGTAATGTAACACACACCCATACAATGCGCACCGCCCCGTGATGTTTTTCTCACTCTTACTAGTGAATGTAATGTAACACACACCCATACAATGCGCACCACCCCGTGATGTTTTTTTCACTCCTACTAGTGAATGTAATGTAACACACACCCATAAAATGCGCACCACCCTGTGATGTTTTTCTCACTCCTACTAGTGAATGTAATGTAACACACACAAATACAATGCGCACCACCCCGTGATGTTTTTCTCACTCCTACTAGGGAATCTAATGTAACACACACCCATATAATGCGCACCACCCCGTGATGTTTTTCTCACTCCTACTAGTGAAAGTAATGTAACACACACCCATACAATGCGCACCACCCCGTGATGTTTTTCTCACTCCTACTAGTGAATCTAATGTAACACACACCCATACAATGCGCACCACCCCGTGATGTTTTTCTCACTCCTACTAGTGAATCTAATGTAACACACACCCATACAATGCGCAGCACCACGTGATGTTTTTCTCACTCCTACTAGTGAATGTAATTTAACACACACCCATACAATGCGCACCACCCCGTGATGTTTTTCTCACTCCTACTAGTGAATGTAATGTAACACACACCCATACAATGCGCACCGCCCCGTGATGTTTTTCTCACTCCTACTAGTGAATGTAATGTAACACACACCCATACAATGAGCACCACCCCGTGATGTTTTTCTCACTCCTACTAGTGAATCTAATGTAACACACACCCATACAATGCGCACCACCCCGTGATGTTTTTCAGAAACCTATCCTACATTGCCACTGCATGTTCCCTTACCTCCCCATGCTGCCCACCCCCCGGTGCTTTTCTCCATCCTACATTGCCACTCACTGCCTATCCTAATTCAGATCCTCCGATTCACACCACCCCGTGATGTTTTTCTCACTCCTTGTAGTTAATGTAATGTAACACACACCCATACAATGCGCACCACCCCGTTATGTTTTTCTCACTCCTACTAGTGAATGTAATGTAACACACACCCATACAATGCGCACCACCCCGTGATGTTTTTCTCACTCCTACTAGTGAATGTAATGTAACACACACCCATAAAATGCGCACCACCCCATGATGTTTTTCTCACTCCTACTAGTGAATGTAATGTAACACACACCCATACAATGCGCACCACCCCATGATGTTTTTCTCACTCCTACTAGTGAATGTAATATAACACACACCCATACAATGCACACCACCCCGTGATGTTTTTCTCACTCCTACTAGTGAATGTAATGTAACACACACCCATACAACGCGCACCACCCCGTGATGTTTTTCTCACTCCTACTAGTGAATGTAATGTAACACACACCCATACAATGCGCACCACCCCGTGATGTTTTTCTCACTCCTACTAGTGAATGTAATGTAACACACACCCATACAATGCGCACCACCCCGTGATGTTTTTCTCACTCCTATGGGTGAATGTAATGTAACACACACAAATACAATGCGCACCAACCCGTGATGTTTTTCTCACTCCTACTAGTGAATGTAATGTAACACACACCCATACAATGCGCACCACCCCGTGATGTTTTTCTCACTCCTACTAGTTTATGTAATGTAACACACACCCATACAATGCGCACCACCCCATGATGTTTTTCTCACTCCTACTAGTGAATCTAATGTAACACACACCCATACAATGCGCACCACCCCGTGATGTTTTTCTCACTCCTACTAGTGAATGTAATGTAACACACACCCATACAATGCCCACCACCCCCTGATGTTTTTCTCACTCCTACTAGTGAATCTAATGTAACACACACCCATACAATGCGCAACACCCCTTGATGTTTTTCTCACTCCTACTAGTGAATCTAATGTAACACACACCCATACAATGCGCACCACCCCGTGATGTTTTTCTCACTCCTGCTAGTGAATCTAATGTTACACACATCCATACAATGCGCACCACCCCGTGATGTTTTTCTCACTCCTACTAGTGAATGTAATGTAACACACACCCATACAATGCGCACCACCCCGTGATGTTTTTCTCACTCCTACTAGTGAATCTAATGTAACACACACCCATACAATGCGCACCACCCCGTGATGTTTTCTCACTGCTACTAGTGAATGTAATGTAACACACACGCATACAATGCGAACCACCCCGTGATGTTTTTCTCACTCCTGCTAGTGAATCTAATGTAACACACACCCATACAATGCGCACCACCCCGTGATGTTTTTCAGAAACCTATCCTACATTGCCACTGCATGTTCCCTTACCTCCCCATGCTGCCCACCCCCCGGTGCTTTTCTCCATCCTACATTGCCACTCACTGCCTATCCTAATTCAGATCTTCCGATTCACACCACCCCGTGATGTTTTTCTCACTCCTTGTAGTTAATGTAATGTAACACACACCCATACAATGCGCACCACCCCGTTATGTTTTTCTCACTCCTACTAGTGAATGTAATGTAACACACACCCATACAATGCGCACCACCCCGTGATGTTTTTCTCACTCCTACTAGTGAATGTAATGTAACACACACCCATAAAATGCGCACCACCCCATGATGTTTTTCTCACTCCTACTAGTGAATGTAATGAAACACACACCCATACAATGCGCACCACCCCATGATGTTTTTCTCACTCCTACTAGTGAATGTAATGTAACACACACCCATACAATGCACACCACCCCGTGATGTTTTTCTCACTCCTACTAGTGAATGTAATGTAACACACACCCATACAACGCGCACCACCCCGTGATGTTTTTCTCACTCCTACTAGTGAATGTAATGTAACACACACCCATACAATGCGCACCACCCCGTGATGTTTTTCTCACTCCTACTAGTGAATGTAATGTAACACACACCCATACAATGCGCACCACCCCGTGATGTTTTTCTCACTCCTATGGGTGAATGTAATGTAACACACACAAATACAATGCGCACCAACCCGTGATGTTTTTCTCACTCCTACTAGTGAATGTAATGTAACACACACCCATACAATGCGCACCACCCCGTGATGTTTTTCTCACTCCTACTAGTTTATGTAATGTAACACACACCCATACAATGCGCACCACCCCATGATGTTTTTCTCACTCCTACTAGTGAATCTAATGTAACACACACCCATACAATGCGCACCACCCCGTGATGTTTTTCTCACTCCTACTAGTGAATGTAATGTAACACACACCCATACAATGCCCACCACCCCGTGATGTTTTTCTCACTCCTACTAGTGAATCTAATGTAACACACACCCATACAATGCGCAACACCCCTTGATGTTTTTCTCACTCCTACTAGTGAATCTAATGTAACACACACCCATACAATGCGCACCACCCCGTGATGTTTTTCTCACTCCTGCTAGTGAATCTAATGTTACACACATCCATACAATGCGCACCACCCCGTGATGTTTTTCTCACTCCTACTAGTGAATGTAATGTAACACACACCCATACAATGCGCACCACCCCGTGATGTTTTTCTCACTCCTACTAGTGAATCTAATGTAACACACACCCATACAATGCGCACCACCCCGTGATGTTTTCTCACTGCTACTAGTGAATGTAATGTAACACACACGCATACAATGCGAACCACCCCGTGATGTTTTTCTCACTCCTGCTAGTGAATCTAATGTAACACACACCCATACAATGCGCACCACCCCGTGATGTTTTTCTCACTCCTACTAGTGAATCTAATGTAACACACACCCATACCATGCGCACCACCCCGCGATGTTTTTTAGAAACATATCCTACATTGCCACTGCATGTTCCCTGACCTCCCCATTTTGACCACCCCGCGGTGCTTTTCTCCATGCTACATTGCCACTCACTGCCTATCCTAATTCAGACCCTCCGATTCACACCACCCCGTGATGTTTTTCTCACTCCTACTAGTGAATGTAATGTAACACACACCCATACAATGCGCACCACCCCGTGATGTTTTTCTCACTCCTACTAGTGAATGTAATGTAACACACACCCATACAATGCGCACCACCCCGTGATGTTTTTCTCACTCCTACTAGTGAATGTAATGTAACACACACCCATACAATGCGCACCACCCCGTGATGTTTTTCTCACTCCTACTAGAGAATGTAATGTAACACACACCCATACAATGCGCACCACCCCGTGATGATTTCTCACTCCTACTAGTGAATGTAATGTAACACACACCCATACAATGCGCACCACCCCGTGATGTTTTTCTCACTCCTACTAGTGAATCTAATGTAACACACACCCATACAATGCGCACCTCCCCGTGATGTTTTTCTCACTCCTACTAGTGAATGTAATGTAACACACACCCATACAATGCGCACCACCCCGTGATGTTTTTCTCACTCCTACTAGTGAATGTAATGTAACACACACCCATACAATGCGCACCACCCCGTGATGTATTTCTCACTCCTACTAGTGAATGTAATGTAACACACACCCATACAGTGCGCACCGCCCCGTGATGTTTTTCTCACTCCTACTAGTGAATCTAATGTAACACACACCCATACAATGCGCACCGCCCCGTGATGTTTTTCTCACTCCTACTAGTGAATCTAATGTAACACACACCCATACAATGCGCACCGCCCCGTGATGTTTTTCTCACTCCTACTAGTGAATGTAATGTAACACACACCCATACAATGCGCACCACCCCATGATGTTTTTCTCACTCCTACTAGTGAATCTAATGTAACACACACCCATACAATGCGCACCACCCCGTGATGTTTTTCTCACTCCTACTAGTGAATGTAATGTAACACACACCCATACAATGCGCACCACCCCGTGATGTTTTTCTCACTCCTACTAGTGAATGTAATGTAACACACACCCATACAATGCGCACCACCCCGTGATGTTTTTCTCACTCCTACTAGTGAATCTAATGTAACACACACCCATACAATGCGCACCACCCCGTGATGTTTTTCAGAAACCTATCCTACATTGCCACTGCATGTTCCCTTACCTCCTCATGCTGACCACCCCCCGGTGCTTTTCTCCATCCTACATTCCCACTCACTGCCTATCCTAATTCAGAGGCTCCGATTCACACCACCCCGTGATGTTTTTCTCACTCCTTGTAGTGAATCTAATGTAGCACACACCCATACAATGAGCACCACCCCGTGATGTTTTTCTCACTCCTACTAGTGAATGTAATGTAACACACACCCATACAATGCGCACCACCCCGTGATGTTTTTCTCACTCCTACTAGTGAATGTAATGAAACACACACCCATACAATGCGCACCACCCCGTGATGTTTTTCTCACTGCTACTAGTGAATGTAATGTAACACACACCCATACAATGCGAACCACCCCGTGATGTTTTTCTCACTCCTGCTAGTGAATCTAATGTAACACACACCCATACAATGCGCACCACCCCGTGATGTTTTTCTCACTCCTACTAGTGAATCCAATGTAACAAACACATACCATGCGCACCACCCCGCGATGTTTTTCAGAAACCTATCCTACATTGCCACTGCATGTTCCCTGACCTCCCCATGCTGACCACCCCGCGGTGCTTTTCTCCATGCTACATTGCCACTCACTGCCTATCCTAATTCAGACCCTCCGATTCACACCACCCCGTGATGTTTTTCTCACTCCTACTAGTGAATGTAATGTAACACACACTCATACAATGCGCACCACCCCGTGATGTTTTTCTCACTCCTACTAGTGAATGTAATGTAACACACACCCATACAATGCGCACCGCCCCGTGATGTTTTTCTCACTCCTACTAGTGAATGTAATGTAACACACACCCATACAATGCGCACCGCCCCGTGATTTTTTCTCACTCCTACTAGTGAATGTAATGTAACACACACCCATACAAGGCGCACCGCCCCGTGATGTTTTTCTCACTCCTACTAGTGAATGTAATGTAACACACACCCATGCAATGCGCACCGCCCCGTGATGTTTTTCTCACTCCTACTAGTGAATGTAATGTAACACACACCCATACAATGCGCACCGCCCCGTGATGTTTTTCTCACTCCTACTAGTGAATGTAATGTAACACACACCCATACAATGCGCACCGCCCCGTGATGTTTTTCTCACTCCTACTAGTGAATGTAATGTAACACACACCCATAAAATGCGCACCGCCCCGTGATGTTTTTCTCACTCCTACTAGTGAATGTAATGTAACACACACCCATACAATGAGCACCGCCCCGTGATGTTTTTCTAACTCCTACTAGTGAATGTAATGTAACACACACCCATACAATGCGCACCGCCCCGTGATGTTTTTCTCACTCTTACTAGTGAATGTAATGTAACACACACCCATACAATGCGCACCACCCCGTGATGTTTTTCTCACTCCTACTAGTGAATGTAATGTAACACACACCCATACAATGCGCACCACCCCGTGATGTTTTTATCACTCCTACTAGTGAATGTAATGTAACACACACCCATACAATGCGCACCACCCCGTGATGTTTTTCTCACTCCTACTAGTGAATGTAATGTAACACACACCCATACAATGCGCACCACCCCGTGATGTTTTTCTCACTGCTACTAGTGAATGTAATGTAACACACACCCATACAATGCGCACCACCCCGTGATGTTTTTCTCACTCCTACTAGTGAATGTAATGTAACACACACCCATACAATGCGCACCACCCCGTGATGTTTTTCTCACTCCTACTAGTGAATGTAATGTAACACACATCCATACAATGCGCACCACCCCGTGATATTTTTCTCACTCCTACTAGTGAATGTAATGTAACACACACCCATACAATTTGCACCACCCCGTGATGTTTTTCTCACTCCTACTAGTGAATGTAATGTAACACACACCCATACAATGCGCACCACCCCGTGATGTTTTTCTCACTCCTACTAGTGAATCTAATGTAACACACACCCATACAATGCGCACCACCCCGTGATATTTTTCTCACTCCTACTAGTGAATGTAATGTAACACACACCCATACAATTTGCACCACCCCGTGATGTTTTTCTCACTCCTACTAGTGAATGTAATGTAACACACACCCATACAATGCGCACCACCCCGTGATGTTTTTCGGAAACCTATCCTACATTGCCACTGCATGTTCCCTTACCTCCCCATGCTGACCACCCCCCGGTGCTTTTCTCCATCCTACATTGCCACTCACTGCCTATCCTATTTCAGATCCTCCGATTCACACCACCCCGTGATGTTTTTCTCACTCCTTGTAGTTAATGTAATGTAACACACACCCATACAATGCGCACCACCCCGTTATGTTTTTCTCACTCGTACTAGTGAGTGTAATGTAACACACACCCATACAATGCGCACCACCCCGTGATGCTTTTCTCACTCCTACTAGTGAATGTAATGTAACACACACCCATAAAATGCGCACCACCCCGTGATGTTTTTCTCACTCCTACTAGTGAATGTAATGTAACACACACCCATACAATGCGCACCACCCCATGATGTTTTTCTCACTCCTACTAGTGAATGTAATGTAACACACACCCATACAATGCACACCAACCCGTGATGTTTTTCTCACTCCTACTAGTGAATCTAATGTAACACACACCCATACAATGCGCACCACCCCGTGATGTTTTTCTCACTCCTACTAGTGAATGTAATGTAACACACACCCATACAATGCGCACCACCCCGTGA
The DNA here is from genome assembly GCF_034190915.1 of Cavia porcellus. Taxonomy (NCBI): domain Eukaryota; kingdom Metazoa; phylum Chordata; class Mammalia; order Rodentia; family Caviidae; genus Cavia; species Cavia porcellus. Next base: position 143,622 of record NW_026947785.1, read on the forward strand.
TGTTTTTCTCACTCCTACTAGTGAATGTAATGTAACACACACCCATACAATGCGCACCACCCCGTGATGTTTTTCTCACTCTTACTAGTGAATGTAATGTAACACACACCCATGCAATGCGCACCACCCCGTGATGTTTCTCTCACTCCTATTAGTGAATGTTATGTAACACACACCCATACAATGCGCACCACCCCGTGATGTTTTTCTCACTCCTACTAGTGAATCTAATGTAACACACACCCATACAATGCAAACCACCCCGCGATGTTTTTCAGAAACCTATCCTACATTGCCACTGCATGTTCCCTGACCTCCCCATGCTGACCAACCCGCAGTGCTTTTCTCCATGCTACATTGCCACTCACTGCCTATCCTAATTCAGACCCTCCGATTCACACCACCCCGTGATGTTTTCCTCACTCCTACTAGTGAATCTAATGTAACACACACCCATACAATGCGCACCACCCCGTGATGTTTTTCTCACTCCTACTAGTGAATGTAATGTAACACACACCCATACAATGCGCACCACCCCGTGATGTTTTTCTCACTCCTACTAGTTTATGTAATGTAACACACACCCATACAATGCGCACCACCCCATGATGTTTTTCTCACTCCTACTAGTGAATCTAATGTAACACACACCCATACAATGCGCACCACCCCGTGATGTTTTTCTCACTCCTACTAGTGAATGTAATGTAACACACACCCATACAATGCCCACCACCCCGTGATGTTTTTCTCACTCCTACTAGTGAATCTAATGTAACACACACCCATATATGCGCAACACCCCTTGATGTTTTTCTCACTCCTACTAGTGAATCTAATGTAACACACACCCATACAATGCGCACCACCCCGTGATGTTTTTCTCACTCCTGCTAGTGAATCTAATGTTACACACATCCATACAATGCGCACCACCCCGTGATGTTTTTCTCACTCCTACTAGTGAATGTAATGTAACACACACCCATACAATGCGCACCACCCCGTGATGTTTTTCTCACTCCTACTAGTGAATCTAATGTAACACACACCCATACAATGCGCACCACCCCGTGATGTTTTCTCACTGCTACTAGTGAATGTAATGTAACACACACGCATACAATGCGAACCACCCCGTGATGTTTTTCTCACTCCTGCTAGTGAATCTAATGTAACACACACCCATACAATGCGCACCACCCCGTGATGTTTTTATCTCTCCTACTAGTGAATCTAATGTAACACACACCCATACCATGCGCACCACCCCGCGATGTTTTTCAGAAACATATCCTACATTGCCACTGCATGTTCCCTGACCTCCCCATTTTGACCACCCCGCGGTGCTTTTCTCCATGCTACATTGCCACTCACTGCCTATCCTAATTCAGACCCTCCGATTCACACCACCCCGTGATGTTTTTCTCACTCCTATTAGTGAATGTAATGTAACACACACCCATACAATGCACACCACCCCGTGATGTTTTTCTCACTCCTACTAGTGAATGTAATGTAACACACACCCATACAATGCGCACCACCCCGTGATGTTTTTCTCACTCCTACTAGTGAATGTAATGTAACACACACCCATACAATGCGCACCACCCCGTGATGTTTTTCTCACTCCTACTAGAGAATGTAATGTAACACACACCCATACAATGCGCACCACCCCGTGATGATTTCGCACTCCTACTAGTGAATGTAATGTAACACACACCCATACAATGCGCACCACCCCGTGATGATTTTCTCACTCCTACTAGTGAATGTAATGTAACACACACCCATACAATGCGCACCTCCCCGTGATGTTTTTCTCACTCCTACTAGTGAATGTAATGTAACACACACCCATACAATGCGCACCACCCCGTGATGATTTTCTCACTCCTACTAGTGAATGTAATGTAACACACACCCATACAATGCGCACCTCCCCGTGATGTTTTTCTCACTCCTACTAGTGAATCTAATGTAACACACACCCATACAATGCGCACCACCCCGTGATGTTTTTCTCACTCCTACTAGTGAATGTAATGTAACACACACCCATACAATGCGCACCACCCCGTGATGTTTTTCTCACTCCTACTAGTGAATCTAATGTAACACACACCCATACAATGCGCACCACCCCGTGATGTTTTTCTCACTCCTACTTGTGAATGTAATGTAACACACACCCATACAATGCGCACCGCCCCGTGATGTTTTTCTCACTCCTACTAGTGAATGTAATGTAACACACACCCATACAATGCGCACCGCCCCGTGATGTTTTTCTCACTCCTACTAGTGAATGTAATGTAACACACACCCATAAAATGCGCACCGCCCCGTGATGTTTTTCTCACTCCTACTTGTGAATGTAATGTAACACACACCCATACAATGCGCACCGCCCCGTGATGTTTTTCTCACTCCTACTTGTGAATGTAATGTAACACACACCCATACAATGCGCACCGCCCCGTGATGTTTTTCTCACTCCTACTAGTGAATGTAATGTAACACACACCCATACAATGCGCACCGCCCCGTGATGTTTTTCTCACTCTTACTAGTGAATGTAATGTAACACACACCCATACAATGCGCACCACCCCGTGATGTTTTTCTCACTCCTACTAGTGAATGTAATGTAACACACACCCATACAATGCGCACCACCCCGTGATGTTTTTCTCACTCCTACTAGTGAATGTAATGTAACACACACCCATACAATGCGCACCACCCCGTGATGTTTTTCTCACTCCTACTAGTGAATGTAATGTAACACACACCCATACAATGCGCACCACCCCGTGATGTTTTTCTCACTCCTACTAGTGAATCTAATGTAACACACACCCATACAATGCGCACCACCCCGTGATGTTTTTCTCACTCCTACTAGTGAATCTAATGTAACACACACCCATACAATGCGCACCACCCCGTGATGTTTTTCTCACTCCTACTAGTGAATGTAATGTAACACACACCCATACAATGCGCACCACCCCGTGATGTTTTTCTCACTCCCACTAGTGAATGTAATGTAACACACACCCATACAATGCGCACCACCCCGTGATATTTTTCTCACTCCTACTAGTGAATGTAATGTAACACACACCCATACAATTTGCACCACCCCGTGATGTTTTTCTCACTCCTACTAGTGAATGTAATGTAACACACACCCATACAATGCGCACCACCCCGTGATGTTTTTCAGAAACCTATCCTACATTGCCACTGCATGTTCCCTTACCTCCCCATGCTGACCACCCCCCGGTGCTTTTCTCCATCCTACATTGCCACTCACTGCCTATCCTAATTCAGATCCTCCGATTCACACCACCCCGTGATGTTTTTCTCACTCCTTGTAGTTAATGTAATGTAACACACACCCATACAATGCGCACCACCCCGTTATGTTTTTCTCACTCCTACTAGTGAATGTAATGTAACACACACCCATACAATGCGCACCACCCCGTGATGTTTTTCTCACTCCTACTAGTGAATGTAATGTAACACACACCCATAAAATGCGCACCACCCCGTGATGTTTTTCTCACTCCTACTAGTGAATGTAATGTAACACACACCCATACAATGCACACCACCCCATGATGTTTTTCTCACTCCTACTAGTGAATGTAATGTAACACACACCCATACAATGCACACCAACCCGTGATGTTTTTCTCACTCCTACTACTGAATCTAATGTAACACACACCCATACAATGCGCACCACCCCGTGATGTTTTTCTCACTCCTACTAGTGAATCTAATGTAACACACACCCATACAATGCGCACCACCCCGTGATGTTTTTCTCACTCCTACTAGTGAATGTAATGTAACACACACCCATACAATGCGCACCACCCCGTGATGTTTTTCTCACTCCTACTAGTGAATCTAATGTAACACACACCCATACAATGCGTACCACCCCGTGATGTTTTTCTCACTCCTACTAGTGAATGTAATGTAACACACACAGAAACAATGCGCCCCACCCCATGATGTTTTTCTCACTCCTACTAGTGAATGTAATGTAACACACACCCATACAATGCGCACCACCCCGTGATGTTTTTCTCACTCCTACTAGTGAATGTAATGTAACACACACCCATACAATGCGCACCACCCCGTGATGTTTTTCTCACTCTTACTAGTGAATGTAATGTAACACACACCCATGCAATGCGCACCACCCCGTGATGTTTCTCTCACTCCTATTAGTGAATGTTATGTAACACACACCCATACAATGCGCACCACCCCGTGATGTTTTTCTCACTCCTACTAGTGAATCTAATGTAACACACACCCATACAATGCGAACCACCCCGCGATGTTTTTCAAAAACCTATCCTACATTGCCACTGCATGTTCCCTGACCTCCCCATGCTGACCACCCCGCAGTGCTTTTCTCCATGCTACATTGCCACTCACTGCCTATCCTAATTCAGACCCTCTGATTCACACCACCCCGTGATGTTTTCCTCACTCCTACTAGTGAATCTAATGTAACACACACCCATACAATGCGCACCACCCCGTGATGTTTTTCTCACTCCTACTAGTGAATGTAATGTAACACACACCCATACAATGCGCACCACCCCGTGATGTTTTTCTCACTCCTACTAGTGAATCTAATGTAACACACACCCATACAATGCGCAACACCCCGTGATGCTTTTCTCACTCCTACTAGTGAATGTAATGTAACACACACCCATACAATGCGCACCGCCGCGTGATGTTTTTCTCACTCCTACTAGTGAATGTAATGTAACACACACCCATACAATGCGCACCGCCCCGTGATGTTTTTCTCACTCTTACTAGTGAATGTAATGTAACACACACCCATACAATGCGCACCACCCCGTGATGTTTTTTTCACTCCTACTAGTGAATGTAATGTAACACACACCCATACAATGCGCACCACCCCGTGATGTTTTTCTCACTCCTACTAGTGAATGTAATGTAACACACACAAATACAATGCGCACCACCCCGTGATGTTTTTCTCACTCCTACTAGGGAATCTAATGTAACACACACCCATATAATGCGCACCACCCCGTGATGTTTTTCTCACTCCTACTAGTGAAAGTAATGTAACACACACCCATACAATGCGCACCACCCCGTGATGTTTTTCTCACTCCTACTAGTGAATCTAATGTAACACACACCCATACAATGCGCACCACCCCGTGATGTTTTTCTCACTCCTACTAGTGAATCTAATGTAACACTCACCCATACAATGCGCAGCACCACGTGATGTTTTTCTCACTCCTACTAGTGAATGTAATTTAACACACACCCATACAATGCGCACCACCCCGTGATGTTTTTCTCACTCCTACTAGTGAATGTAATGTAACACACACCCATACAATGCGCACCGCCCCGTGATGTTTTTCTCACTCCTACTAGTGAATGTAATGTAACACACACCCATACAATGAGCACCACCCCGTGATGTTTTTCTCACTCCTACTAGTGAATCTAATGTAACACACACCCATACAATGCGCACCACCCCGTGATTTTTTTCAGAAACCTATCCTACATTGCCACTGCATGTTCCCTTACCTCCCCATGCTGCCCACCCCCCGGTGCTTTTCTCCATCCTACATTGCCACTCACTGCCTATCCTAATTCAGATCCTCCGATTCACACCACCCCGTGATGTTTTTCTCACTCCTTGTAGTTAATGTAATGTAACACACACCCATACAATGCGCACCACCCCGTTATGTTTTTCTCACTCCTACTAGTGAATATAATGTAACACACACCCATACAATGCGCACCACCCCGTGGTTTTTTTCTCACTCCTACTAGTGAATGTAATGTAACACACACCCATAAAATGCGCACCACCCCATGATGTTTTTCTCACTCCTACTAGTGAATGTAATGTAACACACACCCATACAATGCGCACCACCCCATGATGTTTTTCTCACTCCTACTAGTGAATGTAATGTAACACACACCCATACAATGCACACCACCCCGTGATGTTTTTCTCACTCCTACTAGTGAATGTAATGTAACACACACCCATACAATGCGCACCACCCCGTGATGTTTTTCTCACTCCTACTAGTGAATGTAATGTAACACACACCCATACAATGCGCACCACCCCGTGATGTTTTTCTCACTCCTACTAGTGAATGTAATGTAACATACACCCATACAATGCGCACCACCCCGTGATGTTTTTCTCACTCCTACTAGTGAATGTAATGTAACACACACCCATACAATGCGCACCACCACGTGATGTTTTTCTCACTCCTATTAGTGAATGTTATGTAACACACACCCATACAATGCGCACCACCCCGTGATGTTTTTCTCACTCCTACTAGTGAATGTAATGTAACACACACCCATACAATGCGCACCACCCCGTGATGCTTTTCTCACTCCTTCTAGTGAATCTAATGTAACACACACCCATACAATGCGCACCACCCCGTGATGTTTTTCTCACTCCTACTAGTGAATGTAATGTAACACACACCCATACAATGCGCACCACCCCGTGATGTTTTTCTCACTCCTACTAGTGAATCTAATGTAACACACACCCATACAATGCGTACAACCCCGTGATGTTTTTCTCACTCCTACTAGTGAATGTAATGTAACACACACAGAAACAATGCGCACCACCCCGTGATGTTTTTCTCACTCCTACTAGTGAATGTAATGTAACACACACCCATACAATGCGCACCACCCCGTGATGTTTTTCTCACTCCTACTAGAGAATGTAATGTAACACACACCCATACAATGCGCACCACCCCGTGATGATTTCGCACTCCTACTAGTGAATGTAATGTAACACACACCCATACAATGCGCACCACCCCGTGATGATTTTCTCATTCCTACTAGTGAATGTAATGTAACACACACCCATACAATGCGCACCTCCCCGTGATGTTTTTCTCACTCCTACTAGTGAATGTAATGTAACACACACCCATACAATGCGCACCACCCCGTGATGATTTTCTCACTCCTACTAGTGAATGTAATGTAACACACACCCATACAATGCGCACCTCCCCGTGATGTTTTTCTCACTCCTACTAGTGAATCTAATGTAACACACACCCATACAATGCGCACCACCCCGTGATGTTTTTCTCACTCCTACTAGTGAATGTAATGTAACACACACCCATACAATGCGCACCACCCCGTGATGTTTTTCTCACTCCTACTAGTGAATCTAATGTAACACACACCCATACAATGCGCACCACCCCGTGATGTGTTTCTCACTCCTACTTGTGAATGTAATGTAACACACACCCATACAATGCGCACCGCCCCGTGATGTTTTTCTCACTCCTACTAGTGAATGTAATGTAACACACACCCATACAATGCGCACCGCCCCGTGATGTTTTTCTCACTCCTACTAGTGAATGTAATGTAACACACACCCATAAAATGCGCACCGCCCCGTGATGTTTTTCTCACTCCTACTTGTGAATGTAATGTAACACACACCCATACAATGCGCACCGCCCCGTGATGTTTTTCTCACTCCTACTAGTGAATGTAATGTAACACACACCCATACAATGCGCACCGCCCCGTGATGTTTTTCTCACTCTTACTAGTGAATGTAATGTAACACACACCCATACAATGCGCACCACCCCGTGATGTTTTTCTCACTCCTACTAGTGAATGTAATGTAACACACACCCATACAATGCGCACCACCCCGTGATGTTTTTCTCACTCCTACTAGTGAATGTAATGTAACACACACCCATACAATGCGCACCACCCCGTGATGTTTTTCTCACTCCTACTAGTGAATGTAATGTAACACACACCCATACAATGCGCACCACCCCGTGATGTTTTTCTCACTGCTACTAGTGAATGTAATGTAACACACACCCATACAATGCGCACCACCCCGTGATGTTTTTCTCACTCCTACTAGTGAATGTAATGTAACACACACCCATACAATGCGCACCACCCCGTGATGTTTTTCTCACTCCTACTAGTGAATGTAATGTAACACACACCCATACAATGCGCACCACCCCGTGATGTTTTTCTCACTCCTACTAGTGAATGTAATGTAACACACACCCATACAATGCGCACCACCCCGTGATGTTTTTCTCACTGCTACTAGTGAATGTAATGTAACACACACCCATACAATGCGCACCACCCCGTGATGTTTTTCTCACTCCTACTAGTGAATCTAATGTAACACACACCCATACAATGCGCACCACCCCGTGATGTTTTTCTCACTCCTACTAGTGAATGTAATGTAACACACACCCATACAATGCGCACCACCCCGTGATGTTTTTCTCACTCCCACTAGTGAATGTAATGTAACACACACCCATACAATGCGCACCACCCCGTGATATTTTTCTCACTCCTACTAGTGAATGTAATGTAACACACACCCATACAATTTGCACCACCCCGTGATGTTTTTCTCACTCCTACTAGTGAATGTAATGTAACACACACCCATACAATGCGCACCACCCCGTGATGTTTTTCAGAAACCTATCCTACATTGCCACTGCATGTTCCCTTACCTCCCCATGCTGACCACCCCCCGGTGCTTTTCTCCATCCTACATTGCCACTCACTGCCTATCCTAATTCAGATCCTCCGATTCACACCACCCCGTGATGTTTTTCTCACTCCTTGTAGTTAATGTAATGTAACACACACCCATACAATGCGCACCACCCCGTTATGTTTTTCTCACTCCTACTAGTGAATGTAATGTAACACACACCCATACAATGCGCACCACCCCGTGATGTTTTTCTCACTCCTACTAGTGAATGTAATGTAACACACACCCATAAAATGCGCACCACCCCGTGATGTTTTTCTCACTCCTACTAGTGAATGTAATGTAACACACACCCATACAATGCACACCACCCCATGATGTTTTTCTCACTCCTACTAGTGAATGTAATGTAACACACACCCATACAATGCACACCAACCCGTGATGTTTTTCTCACTCCTACTAGTGAATCTAATGTAACACACACCCATACAATGCGCACCACCCCGTGATGTTTTTCTCACTCCTACTAGTGAATCTAATGTAACACACACCCATACAATGCGCACCACCCCGTGATGTTTTTCTCACTCCTACTAGTGAATGTAATGTAACACACACCCATACAATGCGCACCACCCCGTGATGTTTTTCTCACTCCTACTAGTGAATCTAATGTAACACACACCCATACAATGCGTACCACCCCGTGATGTTTTTCTCACTCCTACTAGTGAATGTAATGTAACACACACAGAAACAATGCGCCCCACCCCATGATGTTTTTCTCACTCCTACTAGTGAATGTAATGTAACACACACCCATACAATGCGCACCACCCCGTGATGTTTTTCTCACTCCTACTAGTGAATGTAATGTAACACACACCCATACAATGCGCACCACCCCGTGATGTTTTTCTCACTCTTACTAGTGAATGTAATGTAACACACACCCATGCAATGCGCACCACCCCGTGATGTTTCTCTCACTCCTATTAGTGAATGTTATGTAACACACACCCATACAATGCGCACCACCCCGTGATGTTTTTCTCACTCCTACTAGTGAATCTAATGTAACACACACCCATACAATGCGAACCACCCCGCGATGTTTTTCAAAAACCTATCCTACATTGCCACTGCATGTTCCCTGACCTCCCCATGCTGACCACCCCGCAGTGCTTTTCTCCATGCTACATTGCCACTCACTGCCTATCCTAATTCAGACCCTCTGATTCACACCACCCCGTGATGTTTTCCTCACTCCTACTAGTGAATCTAATGTAACACACACCCATACAATGCGCACCACCCCGTGATGTTTTTCTCACTCCTACTAGTGAATGTAATGTAACACACACCCATACAATGCGCACCACCCCGTGATGTTTTTCTCACTCCTACTAGTGAATCTAATGTAACACACACCCATACAATGCGCAACACCCCGTGATGCTTTTCTCACTCCTACTAGTGAATGTAATGTAACACACACCCATACAATGCGCACCGCCGCGTGATGTTTTTCTCACTCCTACTAGTGAATGTAATGTAACACACACCCATACAATGCGCACCGCCCCGTGATGTTTTTCTCACTCTTACTAGTGAATGTAATGTAACACACACCCATACAATGCGCACCACCCCGTGATGTTTTTTTCACTCCTACTAGTGAATGTAATGTAACACACACCCATACAATGCGCACCACCCCGTGATGTTTTTCTCACTCCTACTAGTGAATGTAATGTAACACACACAAATACAATGCGCACCACCCCGTGATGTTTTTCTCACTCCTACTAGGGAATCTAATGTAACACACACCCATATAATGCGCACCACCCCGTGATGTTTTTCTCACTCCTACTAGTGAAAGTAATGTAACACACACCCATACAATGCGCACCACCCCGTGATGTTTTTCTCACTCCTACTAGTGAATCTAATGTAACACACACCCATACAATGCGCACCACCCCATGATGTTTTTCTCACTCCTACTAGTGAATCTAATGTAACACTCACCCATACAATGCGCAGCACCACGTGATGTTTTTCTCACTCCTACTAGTGAATGTAATTTAACACACACCCATACAATGCGCACCACCCCGTGATGTTTTTCTCACTCCTACTAGTGAATGTAATGTAACACACACCCATACAATGCGCACCGCCCCGTGATGTTTTTCTCACTCCTACTAGTGAATGTAATGTAACACACACCCATACAATGAGCACCACCCCGTGATGTTTTTCTCACTCCTACTAGTGAATCTAATGTAACACACACCCATACAATGCGCACCACCCCGTGATTTTTTTCAGAAACCTATCCTACATTGCCACTGCATGTTCCCTTACCTCCCCATGCTGCCCACCCCCCGGTGCTTTTCTCCATCCTACATTGCCACTCACTGCCTATCCTAATTCAGATCCTCCGATTCACACCACCCCGTGATGTTTTTCTCACTCCTTGTAGTTAATGTAATGTAACACACACCCATACAATGCGCACCACCCCGTTATGTTTTTCTCACTCCTACTAGTGAATATAATGTAACACACACCCATACAATGCGCACCACCCCGTGGTTTTTTTCTCACTCCTACTAGTGAATGTAATGTAACACACACCCATAAAATGCGCACCACCCCATGATGTTTTTCTCACTCCTACTAGTGAATGTAATGTAACACACACCCATACAATGCGCACCACCCCATGATGTTTTTCTCACTCCTACTAGTGAATGTAATGTAACACACACCCATACAATGCACACCACCCCGTGATGTTTTTCTCACTCCTACTAGTGAATGTAATGTAACACACACCCATACAATGCGCACCACCCCGTGATGTTTTTCTCACTCCTACTAGTGAATGTAATGTAACACACACCCATACAATGCGCACCACCCCGTGATGTTTTTCTCACTCCTACTAGTGAATGTAATGTAACATACACCCATACAATGCGCACCACCCCGTGATGTTTTTCTCACTCCTACTAGTGAATGTAATGTAACACACACCCATACAATGCGCACCACCACGTGATGTTTTTCTCACTCCTATTAGTGAATGTTATGTAACACACACCCATACAATGCGCACCACCCCGTGATGTTTTTCTCACTCCTACTAGTGAATGTAATGTAACACACACCCATACAATGCGCACCACCCCGTGATGCTTTTCTCACTCCTTCTAGTGAATCTAATGTAACACACACCCATACAATGCGCACCACCCCGTGATGTTTTTCTCACTCCTACTAGTGAATGTAATGTAACACACACCCATACAATGCGCACCACCCCGTGATGTTTTTCTCACTCCTACTAGTGAATCTAATGTAACACACACCCATACAATGCGTACAACCCCGTTATGTTTTTCTCACTCCTACTAGTGAATGTAATGTAACACACACAGAAACAATGCGCACCACCCCGTGATGTTTTTCTCACTCCTACTAGTGAATGTAATGTAACACACACCCATACAATGCGCACCACCCCGTGATGTTTTTCTCACTCCTACTAGAGAATGTAATGTAACACACACCCATACAATGCGCACCACCCCGTGATGATTTCGCACTCCTACTAGTGAATGTAATGTAACACACACCCATACAATGCGCACCACCCCGTGATGATTTTCTCACTCCTACTAGTGAATGTAATGTAACACACACCCATACAATGCGCACCTCCCCGTGATGTTTTTCTCACTCCTACTAGTGAATGTAATGTAACACACACCCATACAATGCGCACCACCCCGTGATGATTTTCTCACTCCTACTAGTGAATGTAATGTAACACACACCCATACAATGCGCACCTCCCCGTGATGTTTTTCTCACTCCTACTAGTGAATCTAATGTAACACACACCCATACAATGCGCACCACCCCGTGATGTTTTTCTCACTCCTACTAGTGAATGTAATGTAACACACACCCATACAATGCGCACCACCCCGTGATGTTTTTCTCACTCCTACTAGTGAATCTAATGTAACACACACCCATACAATGCGCACCACCCCGTGATGTTTTTCTCACTCCTACTTGTGAATGTAATGTAACACACACCCATACAATGCGCACCGCCCCGTGATGTTTTTCTCACTCCTACTAGTGAATGTAATGTAACACACACCCATACAATGCGCACCGCCCCGTGATGTTTTTCTCACTCCTACTAGTGAATGTAATGTAACACACACCCATAAAATGCGCACCGCCCCGTGATGTTTTTCTCACTCCTACTTGTGAATGTAATGTAACACACACCCATACAATGCGCACCGCCCCGTGATGTTTTTCTCACTCCTACTAGTGAATGTAATGTAACACACACCCATACAATGCGCACCGCCCCGTGATGTTTTTCTCACTCTTACTAGTGAATGTAATGTAACACACACCCATACAATGCGCACCACCCCGTGATGTTTTTCTCACTCCTACTAGTGAATGTAATGTAACACACACCCATACAATGCGCACCACCCCGTGATGTTTTTCTCACTCCTACTAGTGAATGTAATGTTACACACACCCATACAATGCGCACCACCCCGTGATGTTTTTCTCACTCCTACTAGTGAATGTAATGTAACACACACCCATACAATGCGCACCACCCCGTGATGTTTTTCTCACTGCTACTAGTGAATGTAATGTAACACACACCCATACAATGCGCACCACCCCGTGATGTTTTTCTCACTCCTACTAGTGAATCTAATGTAACACACACCCATACAATGCGCACCACCCCGTGATGTTTTTCTCACTCCTACTAGTGAATGTAATGTAACACACACCCATACAATGCGCACCACCCCGTGATGTTTTTCTCACTCCCACTAGTGAATGTAATGTAACACACACCCATACAATGCGCACCACCCCGTGATATTTTTCTCACTCCTACTAGTGAATGTAATGTAACACACACCCATACAATGCGCACCACCCCGTGATGTTTTTCTCACTCCTACTAGTGAATGTAATGTAACACACACCCATACAATGCGCACCACCCCGTGATGTTTTTCAGAAACCTATCCTACATTGCCACTGCATGTTCCCTTACCTCCCCATGCTGACCACCCCCCGGTGCTTTTCTCCATCCTACATTGCCACTCACTGCCTATCCTAATTCAGATCCTCCGATTCACACCACCCCGTGATGTTTTTCTCACTCCTTGTAGTTAATGTAATGTAACACACACCCATACAATGCGCACCACCCCGTTATATTTTTCTCACTCCTACTAGTGAATGTAATGTAACACACACCCATACAATGCGCACCACCCCGTGATGTTTTTCTCACTCCTACTAGTGAATGTAATGTAACACACACCCATAAAATGCGCATCACCCCGTGATGTTTTTCTCACTCCTACTAGTGAATGTAATGTAACACACACCCATACAATGCACACCACCCCATGATGTTTTTCTCACTCCTACTAGTGAATGTAATGTAACACACACCCATACAATGCACACCAACCCGTGATGTTTTTCTCACTCCTACTAGTGAATCTAATGTAACACACACCCATACAATGCGCACCACCCCGTGATGTTTTTCTCACTCCTACTAGTGAATCTAATGTAACACACACCCATACAATGCGCACCACCCCGTGATGTTTTTCTCACTCCTACTAGTGAATGTAATGTAACACACACCCATACAATGCGCACCACCCCGTGATGTTTTTCTCACTCCTACTAGTGAATCTAATGTAACACACACCCATACAATGCGTACCACCCCGTGATGTTTTTCTCACTCCTACTAGTGAATGTAATGTAACACACACAGAAACAATGCGCCCCACCCCATGATGTTTTTCTCACTCCTACTAGTGAATGTAATGTAACACACACCCATACAATGCGCACCACCCCGTGATGTTTTTCTCACTCCTACTAGTGAATGTAATGTAACACACACCCATACAATGCGCACCACCCCGTGATGTTTTTCTCACTCTTACTAGTGAATGTAATGTAACACACACCCATGCAATGCGCACCACCCCGTGATGTTTCTCTCACTCCTATTAGTGAATGTTATGTAACACACACCCATACAATGCGCACCACCCCGTGATGTTTTTCTCACTCCTACTAGTGAATCTAATGTAACACACACCCATACAATGCGAACCACCCCGCGATGTTTTTCAAAAACCTATCCTACATTGCCACTGCATGTTCCCTGACCTCCCCATGCTGACCACCCCGCAGTGCTTTTCTCCATGCTACATTGCCACTCACTGCCTATCCTAATTCAGACCCTCTGATTCACACCACCCCGTGATGTTTTCCTCACTCCTACTAGTGAATCTAATGTAACACACACCCATACAATGCGCACCACCCCGTGATGTTTTTCTCACTCCTACTAGTGAATGTAATGTAACACACACCCATACAATGCGCACCACCCCGTGATGTTTTTCTCACTCCTACTAGTGAATCTAATGTAACACACACCCATACAATGCGCAACACCCCGTGATGCTTTTCTCACTCCTACTAGTGAATGTAATGTAACACACACCCATACAATGCGCACCGCCGCGTGATGTTTTTCTCACTCCTACTAGTGAATGTAATGTAACACACACCCATACAATGCGCACCGCCCCGTGATGTTTTTCTCACTCTTACTAGTGAATGTAATGTAACACACACCCATACAATGCGCACCACCCCGTGATGTTTTTTTCACTCCTACTAGTGAATGTAATGTAACACACACCCATACAATGCGCACCACCCCGTGATGTTTTTCTCACTCCTACTAGTGAATGTAATGTAACACACACAAATACAATGCGCACCACCCCGTGATGTTTTTCTCACTCCTACTAGGGAATCTAATGTAACACACACCCATATAATGCGCACCACCCCGTGATGTTTTTCTCACTCCTACTAGTGAAAGTAATGTAACACACACCCATACAATGCGCACCACCCCGTGATGTTTTTCTCACTCCTACTAGTGAATCTAATGTAACACACACCCATACAATGCGCACCACCCCGTGATGTTTTTCTCACTCCTACTAGTGAATCTAATGTAACACACACCCATACAATGCGCAGCACCACGTGATGTTTTTCTCACTCCTACTAGTGAATGTAATTTAACACACACCCATACAATGCGCACCACCCCGTGATGTTTTTCTCACTCCTACTAGTGAATGTAATGTAACACACACCCATACAATGCGCACCGCCCCGTGATGTTTTTCTCACTCCTACTAGTGAATGTAATGTAACACACACCCATACAATGAGCACCACCCCGTGATGTTTTTCTCACTCCTACTAGTGAATCTAATGTAACACACACCCATACAATGCGCACCACCCCGTGATTTTTTTCAGAAACCTATCCTACATTGCCACTGCATGTTCCCTTACCTCCCCATGCTGCCCACCCCCCGGTGCTTTTCTCCATCCTACATTGCCACTCACTGCCTATCCTAATTCAGATCCTCCGATTCACACCACCCCGTCATGTTTTTCTCACTCCTTGTAGTTAATGTAATGTAACACACACCCATACAATGCGCACCACCCCGTTATGTTTTTCTCACTCCTACTAGTGAATATAATGTAACACACACCCATACAATGCGCACCACCCCGTGGTTTTTTTCTCACTCCTACTAGTGAATGTAATGTAACACACACCCATAAAATGCGCACCACCCCATGATGTTTTTCTCACTCCTACTAGTGAATGTAATGTAACACACACCCATACAATGCGCACCACCCCATGATGTTTTTCTCACTCCTACTAGTGAATGTAATGTAACACACACCCATACAATGCACACCACCCCGTGATGTTTTTCTCACTCCTACTAGTGAATGTAATGTAACACACACCCATACAATGCGCACCACCCCGTGATGTTTTTCTCACTCCTACTAGTGAATGTAATGTAACACACACCCATACAATGCGCACCACCCCATGATGTTTTTCTCACTCCTACTAGTGAATGTAATGTAACATACACCCATACAATGCGCACCACCCCGTGATGTTTTTCTCACTCCTACTAGTGAATGTAATGTAACACACACCCATACAATGCGCACCACCACGTGATGTTTTTCTCACTCCTATTAGTGAATGTTATGTAACACACACCCATACAATGCGCACCACCCCGTGATGTTTTTCTCACTCCTACTAGTGAATGTAATGTAACACACACCCATACAATGCGCACCACCCCGTGATGCTTTTCTCACTCCGTCTAGTGAATCTAATGTAACACACACCCATACAATGCGCACCACCCCGTGATGTTTTTCTCACTCCTACTAGTGAATGTAATGTAACACACACCCATACAATGCGCACCACCCCGTGATGTTTTTCTCACTCCTACTAGTGAATCTAATGTAACACACACCCATACAATGCGTACAACCCCGTGATGTTTTTCTCACTCCTACTAGTGAATGTAATGTAACACACACAGAAACAATGCGCACCACCCCGTGATGTTTTTCTCACTCCTACTAGTGAATGTAATGTAACACACACCCATACAACGCGCACCACCCCGTGATGTTTTTCTCACTCCTACTAGTGAATGTAATGTAACACACACCCATACAATGCGCACCACCCCGTGATGTTTTTCTCACTCCTATTAGTGAATGTTATGTAACACACACCCATACAATGCGCACCACCCCATGATGTTTTTCTCACTCCTACTAGTGAATCTAATGTAACACACACCCATACAATGCGCACCACCCCGCGATGTTTTTCAGAAACCTATCCTACATTGCCACTGCATGTTCCCTGACCTCCCCTTGCTGACCACCCCGCAGTGCTTTTCTCCATGCTACATTGCCACTCACTGCCTATCCTAATTCAGACCCTCCGATTCACACCACCCCGTAATGTTTTCCTCACTCCTACTAGTGAATTTAATGTAACACACACCCATACAATGCGCACCACCCCGTGATGTTTTTCTCACTCCTACTAGTGAATGTAATGTAACACACACCCATACAATGCGCACCACCACGTGATGTTTTTCTCACTCCTACTAGTGAATGTAATGTAACACACACACATACAATGCGCACCACCCCGTGATGTTTTTCTCACTCCTACTAGTGAATGTAATGTAACACACACCCATACAATGCGCACCACTCCGTGATGTTTTTCTCACTCCTAGTAGTGAATGTAATGTAACACACACCCATACAATGCGCACCACCCCGTGATGTTTTTCTCACTCCTACTAGTGAATGTAATGTAACACACACCCATACAATTCGCAACACCCCGTGATGTTTTTCTCACTCCTACTAGTGAATGTAATGTAACACACACCCATACAATGCGCACCACCCCGTGATGTTTTTCTCATGCCTACTAGTGAATGTAATGTAACACACACCCATACAATGCGCACCACCCCGTGATGTTTTTCTCACTCCTACTAGTGAATGTAATGTAACACACACCCATACAATGCGCACCACCTCGTGATGTTTTTCTCACTGCTACTAGTGAATGTAATGTAACACACACAGAAATAATGCGCACCACCCCGTGATGTTTTTCTCACTCCTACTAGTGAATGTAATGTAACACACACCCATACAATGCGCAACACCCCGTGATGTTTTTCTCACTCCTACTAGTGAATGTAATGTAACACACACAGAAACAATGCGCACCACCCCGTGATGTTTTTCTCACTCCTACTAGTGAATCTAATGTAACACACACCCATACAATGCGTACAACCCAGTGATGTTTTTCTCACTCCTACTAGTGAATGTAATGTAACACACACAGAAACAATGCGCACCACCCCGTGATGTTTTTCTCACTCCTACTAGTGAATCTAATGTAACACACACCCATACAATGCGCAACACCCCGTGATGTTTTTCTCACTCCTACTAGTGAATGTAATGTAACACACACCCATACAATGCGCACCACCCCGTGATGTTTTTCTCACGCCTACTAGTGAATGTAATGTAACACACACCCATACAATGCGCACCACCCCGTGATGTTTTTCAGAAACCTATCCTACATTGCCACTGCATGTTCTCTGACCTCCCCTTGCTGACCACCCCGCAGTGCTTTTCTCCATGCTACATTGCCACTCACTGCCTATCCTAATTCAGTCCCTCCGATTCACACCACCCCGTGATGTTTTCCTCACTCCTACTAGTGAATGTAATGTAACACACACCCATACAATGCGCACCACCCCGTGATGTTTTTCTCACTCCTACTAGTGAATGTAATGTAACACACACCCATACAATGCGCACCACCCCGTGATGTTTTTCTCACTCCTACTAGTGAATGTAATGTAACACACACCCATACATTGCGCACCACCCAGTGATGTTTTTCTCACTCCTACTAGTGAATGTAATGTAACACACACCCATACAATGCGCACCACCCCGTGATGTTTTTCTCACTCCTACTAGTGAATGTAATGTAACACACACCCATACAATGCGCACCGCCCCGTGACGTTTTTCTCACTCTTACTAGTGAATGTAATGTAACACACACCCATACAATGCGCACCACCCCGTGATGTTTTTTTCACTCCTACTAGTGAATGTAATGTAACACACACCCATACAATGCGCACCACCCTGTGATGTTTTTCTCACTCCTACTAGTGAATGTAATGTAACACACACAAATACAATGCGCACCACCCCGTGATGTTTTTCTCACTCCTACTAGTGAATCTAATGTAACACACACCCATACAATGCGCACCACCCCGTGATGTTTTTCTCACTCCTACTAGTGAAAGTAATGTAACACACACCCATACAATGCGCACCACCCCGTGATGTTTTTCTCACTCCTACTAGTGAATGTAATGTAACACACACCCATACAATGCGCACCACCCCGTGATGTTTTTCTCACTCCTACTAGTGAATGTAATGTAACACACACCCATACAATGCGCACCACCCCGTGATGTTTTTCTCACTCCTAGTAGTGAATGTAATGTAACACACACCCATACAATGCACACCACCCCGTGATGTTTTTCTCACTCCTACTAGTGAATGTAATGTAACACACACCCATACAATGCGCAACACCCCGTGATGTTTTTCTCACTCCTACTAGTGAATGCAATGTAACACACACCCATACAATGCGCACCACCCCGTGATGTTTTTCTCACGCCTACTAGTGGATGTAATGTAACACACACCCATACAATGCGCACCACCCCGTGATGTTTTTCTCACTCCTACTAGTGAATGTAATGTAACACACACCCATACAATGCGCACCACCCCGTGATGTTTTTCTCACTCCTACTAGTGAATGTAATGTAACACACACCCATACAATGCGCACCACCCCGTGATGTTTTTCTCACTCCTACTAGTGAATGTAATGTAACACACACCCATACAATGCGCACTGCCCCGTGATGTTTTTCTCACTCCTACTAGTGAATCTAATGTAACACACACCCATACAATGCGCACCACCCCGTGATGTTTTTCAGAAACCTATCCTACATTGCCACTGCATGTTCCCTTACCTCCCCATGCTGACCACCCCCCAGTGCTTTTCTCCATCCTATATTGCCACTCACTGCCTATCCTAATTCAGATCCTCCGATTCACACCACCCCGTTATGTTTTTCTCACTCCTACTAGTGAATGTAATGTAACACACACCCATACAATGCGCACCACCCCGTGATGTTTTTCTCACTCCTACTAGTGAATGTAATGTAACACACTCCCATATAATGCGCACCACCCCGTGATGTTTTTCTCACTGCTACTAGTGAATGTAATGTAACACACACCCATACAATGCACACCACCCCATGATGTTTTTCTCACTCCTACTAGTGAATGTAATGTAACACACACCCATACAATGCACACCACCCCGTGATGTTTTTCTCACTCCTACTAGTGAATCTAATGTAACACACACCCATACAATGTGCACCACACCGTGATGTTTTTCTCACTCCTAGTAGTGAATCTAATGTAACACACACCCATACAATGCGCACCACCCCGTGATGTTTTTCTCACTCCTACTAGTGAATGTAATGTAACACACACCCATACAATGCGCACCACCCCGTGATATTTTTCTCACTCCTACTAGTGAATCTAATGTAAGACACACCCATACAATGCGTACCACCCCGTGATGTTGTTCTCCTACTAGTGAATGTAATGTAACACACACAGAAACAATGCGCACCACCCCGTGATGTTTTTCTCACTCCTACTAGTGAATGTAATGTAACACACACCCATACAATGCGCACCACCCCGTGATGTTTTTCTCACTCCTACTAGTGAATGTAATGTAACACACACACATACAATGCGCACCACCCCGTGATGTTTTTCTCACTCCTATTAGTGAATGTTATGTAACACACACCCATACAATGCGCACCACCCCGTGATGTTTTTGTCACTCCTACTAGTGAATGTAATGTAACACACACCCATACAATGCGCACCGCCCCGTGACGTTTTTCTCACTCTTACTAGTGAATGTAATGTAACACACACCCATACAATGCGCACCACCCCGTGATGTTTTTTTCACTCCTACTAGTGAATGTAATGTAACACACACCCATACAATGCGCACCACCCTGTGATGTTTTTCTCACTCCTACTAGTGAATGTAATGTAACACACACAAATACAATGCGCACCACCCCGTGATGTTTTTCTCACTCCTACTAGTGAATCTAATGTAACACACACCCATACAATGCGCACCACCCCGTGATGTTTTTCTCACTCCTACTAGTGAAAGTAATGTAACACACACCCATACAATGCGCACCACCCCGTGATGTTTTTCTCACTCCTACTAGTGAATGTAATGTAACACACACCCATACAATGCGCACCACCCCGTGATGTTTTTCTCACTCCTACTAGTGAATGTAATGTAACACACACCCATACAATGCGCACCACCCCGTGATGTTTTTCTCACTCCTAGTAGTGAATGTAATGTAACACACACCCATACAATGCACACCACCCCGTGATGTTTTTCTCACTCCTACTAGTGAATGTAATGTAACACACACCCATACAATGCGCAACACCCCGTGATGTTTTTCTCACTCCTACTAGTGAATGCAATGTAACACACACCCATACAATGCGCACCACCCCGTGATGTTTTTCTCACGCCTACTAGTGGATGTAATGTAACACACACCCATACAATGCGCACCACCCCGTGATGTTTTTCTCACTCCTACTAGTGAATGTAATGTAACACACACCCATACAATGCGCACCACCCCGTGATGTTTTTCTCACTCCTACTAGTGAATGTAATGTAACACACACCCATACAATGCGCACCACCCCGTGATGTTTTTCTCACTCCTACTAGTGAATGTAATGTAACACACACCCATACAATGCGCACTGCCCCGTGATGTTTTTCTCACTCCTACTAGTGAATCTAATGTAACACACACCCATACAATGCGCACCACCCCGTGATGTTTTTCAGAAACCTATCCTACATTGCCACTGCATGTTCCCTTACCTCCCCATGCTGACCACCCCCCAGTGCTTTTCTCCATCCTATATTGCCACTCACTGCCTATCCTAATTCAGATCCTCCGATTCACAACACCCCGTGATGTTTTTCTCACTCCTTGTAGTGAATGTAATGTAAAACACACCCATACAATGCGCACCACCCCGTTATGTTTTTCTCACTCCTACTAGTGAATGTAATGTAACACACACCCATACAATGCGCACCACCCCGTGATGTTTTTCTCACTCCTACTAGTGAATGTAATGTAACACACACCCATATAATGCGCACCACCCCGTGATGTTTTTCTCACTGCTACTAGTGAATGTAATGTAACACACACCCATACAATGCACACCACCCCATGATGTTTTTCTCACTCCTACTAGTGAATGTAATGTAACACACACCCATACAATGCACACCACCCCGTGATGTTTTTCTCACTCCTACTAGTGAATCTAATGTAACACACACCCATACAATGTGCACCACACCGTGATGTTTTTCTCACTCCTAGTAGTGAATCTAATGTAACACACACCCATACAATGCGCACCACCCCGTGATGTTTTTCTCACTCCTACTAGTGAATGTAATGTAACACACACCCATACAATGCGCACCACCCCGTGATATTTTTCTCACTCCTACTAGTGAATCTAATGTAAGACACACCCATACAATGCGTACCACCCCGTGATGTTGTTCTCCTACTAGTGAATGTAATGTAACACACACAGAAACAATGCGCACCACCCCGTGATGTTTTTCTCACTCCTACTAGTGAATGTAATGTAACACACACCCATACAATGCGCACCACCCCGTGATGTTTTTCTCACTCCTACTAGTGAATGTAATGTAACACACACACATACAATGCGCACCACCCCGTGATGTTTTTCTCACTCCTATTAGTGAATGTTATGTAACACACACCCATACAATGCGCACCACCCCGTGATGTTTTTCTCACTCCTACTAGTGAATCTAATGTAACACACACCCATACAATGCGCACCACCCCGCGATGTTTTTCAGAAACCTATCCTACATTGCCACTGCATGTTCCCTGACCTCCCCATGCTGACCACCCCGCAGTGCTTTTCTCCATGCTACATTGCCACTCACTGCCTATCCTAATTCAGACCCTCCGATTCACACCACCCGGTGATGTTTTCCTCACTGATACTAGTGAATGTAATGTAACACACACCCATACAATGCGTAACCACCCCGTGATGTTTTTCTCACTCCTATTAGTGAATGTAATGTAACACACTCCCATACAATGCGCACCACCCCGTGATGTTTTTCTCAATCCTACTAGTGAATCTAATGTAACACACACCCATACAATGCGCACCACCCCGTGATGTTTTTCTCACTCCTACTAGTGAATGTAATATAACACACACCCATACAATTCGCACCACCCCGTGATGTTTTTCTCACTCCTACTAGTGAATGTAATGTAACACACACCCATACAATGCGCACCGCCCCGTGATGTTTTTCTCACTCTTACTAGTGAATGTAATGTAACACACACCCATACAATGCGCACCACCCCGTGATGTTTTTTTTACTATTACTAGTGAATGTAATGTAACACACACCCATACAATGCGCACCACCCCGTGATGTTTTTCTCACTCCTACTAGTGAATGTAATGTAACACACACCCATACAATTCGCAACACCCCGTGATGTTTTTCTCACTCCTACTAGTGAATGTAATGTAACACACACCCATACAATGCGCACCACCCCGTGATGTTTTTCTCATGCCTACTAGTGAATGTAATGTAACACACACCCATACAATGCGCACCACCCCGTGATGTTTTTCTCACTCCTACTAGTGAATGTAATGTAACACACACCCATACAATGCGCACCACCTCGTGATGTTTTTCTCACTGCTACTAGTGAATGTAATGTAACACACACAGAAATAATGCGCACCACCCCGTGATGTTTTTCTCACTCCTACTAGTGAATGTAATGTAACACACACCCATACAATGCGCAACACCCCGTGATGTTTTTCTCACTCCTACTAGTGAATGTAATGTAACACACACAGAAACAATGCGCACCACCCCGTGATGTTTTTCTCACTCCTACTAGTGAATCTAATGTAACACACACCCATACAATGCGTACAACCCCGTGATGTTTTTCTCACTCCTACTAGTGAATGTAATGTAACACACACAGAAACAATGCGCACCACCCCGTGATGTTTTTCTCACTCCTACTAGTGAATCTAATGTAACACACACCCATACAATGCGCAACACCCCGTGATGTTTTTCTCACTCCTACTAGTGAATGTAATGTAACACACACCCATACAATGCGCACCACCCCGTGATGTTTTTCTCACGCCTACTAGTGAATGTAATGTAACACACACCCATACAATGCGCACCACCCCGTGATGTTTTTCAGAAACCTATCCTACATTGCCACTGCATGTTCTCTGACCTCCCCTTGCTGACCACCCCGCAGTGCTTTTCTCCATGCTACATTGCCACTCACTGCCTATCCTAATTCAGTCCCTCCGATTCACACCACCCCGTGATGTTTTCCTCACTCCTACTAGTGAATGTAATGTAACACACACCCATACAATGCGCACCACCCCGTGATGTTTTTCTCACTCCTACTAGTGAATGTAATGTAACACACACCCATACAATGCGCACCACCCCGTGATGTTTTTCTCACTCCTACTAGTGAATGTAATGTAACACACACCCATACATTGCGCACCACCCAGTGATGTTTTTCTCACTCCTACTAGTGAATGTAATGTAACACACACCCATACAATGCGCACCACCCCGTGATGTTTTTCTCACTCCTACTAGTGAATGTAATGTAACACACACCCATACAATGCGCACCGCCCCGTGACGTTTTTCTCACTCTTACTAGTGAATGTAATGTAACACACACCCATACAATGCGCACCACCCCGTGATGTTTTTTTCACTCCTACTAGTGAATGTAATGTAACACACACCCATACAATGCGCACCACCCTGTGATGTTTTTCTCACTCCTACTAGTGAATGTAATGTAACACACACAAATACAATGCGCACCACCCCGTGATGTTTTTCTCACTCCTACTAGTGAATCTAATGTAACACACACCCATACAATGCACACCACCCCGTGATGTTTTTCTCACTCCTACTAGTGAAAGTAATGTAACACACACCCATACAATGCGCACCACCCCGTGATGTTTTTCTCACTCCTACTAGTGAATGTAATGTAACACACACCCATACAATGCGCACCACCCCGTGATGTTTTTCTCACTCCTACTAGTGAATGTAATGTAACACACACCCATACAATGCGCACCACCCCGTGATGTTTTTCTCACTCCTAGTAGTGAATGTAATGTAACACACACCCATACAATGCACACCACCCCGTGATGTTTTTCTCACTCCTACTAGTGAATGTAATGTAACACACACCCATACAATGCGCAACACCCCGTGATGTTTTTCTCACTCCTACTAGTGAATGCAATGTAACACACACCCATACAATGCGCACCACCCCGTGATGTTTTTCTCACGCCTACTAGTGGATGTAATGTAACACACACCCATACAATGCGCACCACCCCGTGATGTTTTTCTCACTCCTACTAGTGAATGTAATGTAACACACACCCATACAATGCGCACCACCCCGTGATGTTTTTCTCACTCCTACTAGTGAATGTAATGTAACACACACCCATACAATGCGCACCACCCCGTGATGTTTTTCTCACTCCTACTAGTGAATGTAATGTAACACACACCCATACAATGCGCACTGCCCCGTGATGTTTTTCTCACTCCTACTAGTGAATCTAATGTAACACACACCCATACAATGCGCACCACCCCGTGATGTTTTTCAGAAACCTATCCTACATTGCCACTGCATGTTCCCTTACCTCCCCATGCTGACCACCCCCCAGTGCTTTTCTCCATCCTATATTGCAACTCACTGCCTATCCTAATTCAGATCCTCCGATTCACACCACCCCGTGATGTTTTTCTCACTCCTTGTAGTGAATGTAATGTAAAACACACCCATACAATGCGCACCACCCCGTTATGTTTTTCTCACTCCTACTAGTGAATGTAATGTAACACACACCCATACAATGCGCACCACCCCGTGATGTTTTTCTCACTCCTACTAGTGAATGTAATGTAACACACACCCATATAATGCGCACCACCCCGTGATGTTTTTCTCACTGCTACTAGTGAATGTAATGTAACACACACCCATACAATGCACACCACCCCATGATGTTTTTCTCACTCCTACTAGTGAATGTAATGTAACACACACCCATACAATGCACACCACCCCGTGATGTTTTTCTCACTCCTACTAGTGAATCTAATGTAACACACACCCATACAATGTGCACCACACCGTGATGTTTTTCTCACTCCTAGTAGTGAATCTAATGTAACACACACCCATACAATGCGCACCACCCCGTGATGTTTTTCTCACTCCTACTAGTGAATGTAATGTAACACACACCCATACAATGCGCACCACCCCGTGATATTTTTCTCACTCCTACTAGTGAATCTAATGTAAGACACACCCATACAATGCGTACCACCCCGTGATGTTGTTCTCCTACTAGTGAATGTAATGTAACACACACAGAAACAATGCGCACCACCCCGTGATGTTTTTCTCACTCCTACTAGTGAATGTAATGTAACACACACCCATACAATGCGCACCACCCCGTGATGTTTTTCTCACTCCTACTAGTGAATGTAATGTAACACACACACATACAATGCGCACCACCCCGTGATGTTTTTCTCACTCCTATTAGTGAATGTTATGTAACACACACCCATACAATGCGCACCACCCCGTGATGTTTTTCTCACTCCTACTAGTGAATCTAATGTAACACACACCCATACAATGCGCACCACCCCGCGATGTTTTTCAGAAACCTATCCTACATTGCCACTGCATGTTCCCTGACCTCCCCATGCTGACCACCCCGCAGTGCTTTTCTCCATGCTACATTGCCACTCACTGCCTATCCTAATTTAGACCCTCCGATTCACACCACCCGGTGATGTTTTCCTCACTGATACTAGTGAATGTAATGTAACACACACCCATACAATGCGTAACCACCCCGTGATGTTTTTCTCACTCCTATTAGTGAATGTAATGTAACACACTCCCATACAATGCGCACCACCCCGTGATGTTTTTCTCAATCCTACTAGTGAATCTAATGTAACACACACCCATACAATGCGCACCACCCCGTGATGTTTTTCTCACTCCTACTAGTGAATGTAATGTAACACACACCCATACAATTCGCACCACCCCGTGATGTTTTTCTCACTCCTACTAGTGAATGTAATGTAACACACACCCATACAATGCGCACCGCCCCGTGATGTTTTTCTCACTCTTACTAGTGAATGTAATGTAACACACACCCATACAATGCGCACCACCCCGTGATGTTTTTTTTACTATTACTAGTGAATGTAATGTAACACACACCCATACAATGCGCACCACCCCGTGATGTTTTTCTCACTCCTACTAGTGAATGTAATGTAACACACACAAATACAATGCGCACCACCCCGTGATGTTTTTCTCACTCCTACTAGTGAATCTAATGTAACACACACCCATACAATGCGCACCACCCCGTGATGTTTTTCTCACTCCTACTAGTGAAAGTAATGTAACACACACCCATACAATGCGCACCACCCCGTGATGTTTTTCTCACTCCTACTAGTGAATGTAATGTAACACACACCCATACAATGCGCACCACCCCGTGATGTTTTTCTCACTCCTACTAGTGAATGTAATGTAACACACACCCATACAATGCGCACCACCCCGTGATGTTTTTCTCACTCCTACTAGTGAATGTAATGTAACACACACCCATACAATGCGCACCACCCCGTGATGTTTTTCTCACTCCTCATCGTGAATGTAGTGTAACACACACCCATACAATGCGCACCACCCCGTGATGTTTTTCTCACTCCTACTAGTGAATCTAATGTAACACACACCCATACATTGCGCACCACCCCGTGATGTTTTTCTCACTCCTACTAGTGAATGTAATGTAACACACACCCATACAATGCGCACCACCCCGTGATGTTTTTCTCACTCCTACTAGTGAATCTAATGTAACACACACCCATACAATGCGCACCACCCCGTGATGTTTTTCTCTCTCCTACTAGTGAATCTAATGTAACACACACCCATACAATGCGCACCACCCCGTGATCTTTTTCTCTCTCCTACTAGTGAATCTAATGTAACACACACCCATACAATGCGCACAACCCCGTGATGTTTTTCTCACTCCTACTAGTGAATGTAATGTAACACACACCCATACAATGCGCACCACCCCGTGATCTTTTTCTCACTCCTACTAGTGAATCTAATGTAACACACACCCATATAATGCGCACCACCCCGTGATATTTTTCTCACTCCTACTAGTGAATGTAATGTAACACACCCCCATACAATGCGCACCACCCCGTGATGTTTTTCTCACTCCTACTAGTGAATGTAATGTAACACACACCCATACAATTTGCACCACCCCGTGATGTTTTTCTCACTCCTACTAGTGAATCTAATGTAACACACACCCATACAATGCGCACCACCCCATGATGTTTTTCAGAAACCTATCCTACATTGCCGCTGCATGTTCCCTTACCTCCCCAGGCTGACCACCACCCGGTGTTTTCTCCATCCTACATTGCCACTCACTGCCTATCCTAATTCAGAGCCTCCGATTCACACCACCCCGTGATGTTTTTCTCACTCGTTGTAATGAATGTAATGTAACACACACCCATACAATGCGCACCACCCCGTTATGTTTTTCTCACTCCTACTAGTGAATGTAATGTAACACACACCCATACAATGCGCACCATCCCGTGATGTTTTTCTCACTCCTACTGAATGTAATGTAACACCCACCCATACAATGCGCACCACCCCGTGACGTTTTTCTCACTCCTACTAGTGAGTCTAATGTAACACACACCCATATAATGCGTACCACCCCGTGATGTTTTTCTCACTCCTACTAGTGAATGTAATGTAACACACACAGAAACAATGCGCACCACCCCGTGATGTTTTTCTCACTCCTACTAGTGAATGTAATGTAACACACACCCATACAATGCGTACCACCCCGTGATGTTTTTCTCACTCCTACTAGTGAATGTAATGTAACACACACCCATACAATGCGCACCACCCCGTGATGTTTTTCTCACTCCTACTAGTGAATGTAATGTAACACACACCCATACAATGCGCACCACCCCGTGATGTTTTTCTCACTCCTATTAGTGAATGTTATGTAACACACACCCATACAATGCGCACCACCCCGTGATGTTTTTCTCACTCCTACTAGTGAATCTAATGTAACACACACCCATACAACGCGCACCACCCCGCCATGTTTTTCAGAAACCTATCCTACATTGCCACTGCATGTTCCCTGACCTCCCATGCTGACCACCCAGCAGTGCTTTTCTCCATGCTACATTGCTACTCACTGCCTATCCTAATTCAGACCCTCCGATTCACACCACCCCGTGATGTTTTCCTCACTCCTACTAGTGAATGTAATGTAACACACACCCATACAATGCGCACCACCCCGTGATGTTTTTCTCACTCCTACTAGTGAATGTAATGTAACACACACCCATACAATGCGCACCACCCCGTGATGTTTTTCTCACTCCTACTAGTGAATGTAATGTAACACACACCCATACATTGCGCACCACCCCGTGATGTTTTTCTCACTCCTACTAGTGAATGTAATGTAACACACACCCATACAATGCGCACCACCCCGTGATGTTTTTCTCACTCCTACTAGTGAATGTAATGTAACACACACCCATACAATGCGCACCGCCCCGTGATGTTTTTCTCACTCTTACTAGTGAATGTAATGTAACACACACACATACAATGCGCACCACCCCGTGATGTTTTTCTCACTCCTACTAGTGAATCTAATGTAACACACACCCATACAATGCGCACCACCCCGTGATGTTTTTCTCACTCCTACTAGTGAATCTAATGTAACACACACCCATACAATGCGCACCACCCCGTGATGTTTTTCTCACTCCTACTAGTGAATGTGATGTAACACACACCCATACAATGCCCACCACCCCGTGATGTTTTTCTCACTCCTACTAGTGAATGTAATGTAACACACACAGATACAATGCGCACCGCCCCGTGATGTTTTTCTCACTCCTACTAGTGAATGTAATGTAACACACACCCATACAATGCGCACCACCCCGTGATGTTTTTCTCACTCCTACTAGTGAATGTAATGTAACACACACCCATACAATGCGCACCGCCCCGTGATATTTTTCTCACTCCTACTAGTGAATCTAATGTAACACACACCCATACAATGCGCACCACCCCGTGATGTTTTTCAGAAACCTATCCTACATTGCCACTGCATGTTCCCTTACCTCCCCATGCTGACCACCCCCCAGTGCTTTTCTCCATCCTACATTGCCACTCACTGCCTATCCTAATTCAGATCCTCCGATTCACACCACCCCGTGATGTTTTTCTCACTCCTTGTAGTGAATGTAATGTAAAACACACCGATACAATGCGCACCACCCCGTTATGTTTTTCTCACTCCTACTAGTGAATGTAATGTAACACACACCCATACAATGCGCACCACCCCGTGATGTTTTTCTCACTCCTACTAGTGAATGTAATGTAACACACACCCATATAATGCGCACCACCCCGTGATGTTTTTCTCACTGCTACTAGTGAATGTAATGTAACACACACCCATACAATGCACACCACCCCATGATGTTTTTCTCACTCCTACTAGTGAATGTAATGTAACACACACCCATACAATGCACACCACCCCGTGATGTTTTTCTTACTCCTACTAGTGAATCTAATGTAACACACACCCAAACAATGCGCACCACCCCGTGATGTTTTTCTCACTCCTACTAGTGAATGTAATGTAACACACACCCATACAATGCGCACCACCCCGTGATGTTTTTCTCACTCCTACTAGTGAATGTGATGTAACACTCACCCATACAATGCCCACCACCCCGTGATGTTTTTCTCACTCCTACTAGTGAATGTAATGTAACACACACCCATACAATGCGCACCGCCCCGTGATGTTTTTCTCACTCCTACTAGTGAATGTAATGTAACACACACCCATACAATGCGCACCACCCCGCGATGTTTTTCAGAAACCTATCCTACATTGCCACTGCATGTTCCCTGACCTCCCCATGCT
Source organism: Cavia porcellus (assembly GCF_034190915.1). Lineage (NCBI taxonomy): Eukaryota > Metazoa > Chordata > Mammalia > Rodentia > Caviidae > Cavia > Cavia porcellus. Next base: position 175,414 of record NW_026947785.1, read on the forward strand.
GACCACCCCGCAGTGCTTTTCTCCATGCTACATTGCCACTCACTGCCTATCCTAATTCAGACCCTCCGATTCACACCACCCGGTGATGTTTTCCTCACTCATACTAGTGAATGTAATGTAACACACACCCATACAATGCGTAACCACCCCGTGATGTTTTTCTCACTCCTATTAGTGAATGTAATGTAACACACTCCCATACAATGCGCACCACCCCGTGATGTTTTTCTCAATCCTACTAGTGAATCTAATGTAACACACTCCCATACAATGCGCACCACCCCGTGATGTTTTTCTCAATCCTACTAGTGAATCTAATGTAACACACACCCATACAATGCGCACCACCCCGTGATGTTTTTCTCACTCCTACTAGTGAATGCAATGTAACACACACCCATACAATGCGCACCGCCCCGTGATGTTTTTCTCACTCTTACTAGTGAATGTAATGTAACACACACCCATACAATGCGCACCACCCCGTGATGTTTTTTTTACTATTACTAGTGAATGTAATGTAACACACACCCATACAATGTGCACCACCCCGTGATGTTTTTCTCACTCCTACTAGTGAATGTAATGTAACACACACAAATACAATGCGCACCACCCCGTGATGTTTTTCTCACTCCTACTAGTGAATCTAATGTAACACACACCCATACAATGCGCACCACCCCGTGATGTTTTTCTCACTCCTACTAGTGAAAGTAATGTAACACACACCCATACAATGCGCACCACCCCGTGATGTTTTTCTCACTCCTACTAGTGAATGTAATGTAACACACACCCATACAATGCGCACCACCCCGTGATGTTTTTCTCACTCCTACTAGTGAATGTAATGTAACACACACCCATACAATGCGCACCACCCCGTGATGTTTTTCTCACTCCTACTAGTGAATGTAATGTAACACACACCCATACAATGCGCACCACCCCGTGATGTTTTTCTCACTCCTCATCGTGAATGTAGTGTAACACACACCCATACAATGCGCACCACCCCGTGATGTTTTTCTCACTCCTACTAGTGAATCTAATGTAACACACACCCATACATTGCGCACCACCCCGTGATTTTTTTCTCACTCCTACTAGTGAATGTAATGTAACACACACCCATAGAATGCGCACCACCCCGTGATGTTTTTCTCACTCCTACTAGTGAATGTAATGTAACACACACCCATACAATGCGCACCACCCCGTGATGTTTTTCTCACTCCTACTAGTGAATCTAATGTAACACACACCCATACAATGCGCACCACCCCGTGATGTTTTTCTCTCTCCTACTAGTGAATCTAATGTAACACACACCCATACAATGCGCACCACCCCGTGATCTTTTTCTCTCTCCTACTAGTGAATCTAATGTAACACACACCCATACAATGCGCACAACCCCGTGATGTTTTTCTCACTCCTACTAGTGAATGTAATGTAACACACACCCATACAATGCGCACCACCCCGTGATCTTTTTCTCACTCCTACTAGTGAATCTAATGTAACACACACCCATATAATGCGCACCACCCCGTGATATTTTTCTCAATCCTACTAGTGAATGTAATGTAACACACGCCCATACAATGCGCACCACCCCGTGATGTTTTTCTCACTCCTACTAGTGAATGTAATGTAACACACACCCATACAATTTGCACCACCCCGTGATGTTTTTCTCACTCCTACTAGTGAATCTAATGTAACACACACCCATACAATGCGCACCACCCCATGATGTTTTTCAGAAACCTATCCTACATTGCCGCTGCATGTTCCCTTACCTCCCCAGGCTGACCACCACCCGGTGTTTTCTCCATCCTACATTGCCACTCACTGCCTATCCTAATTCAGAGCCTCCGATTCACACCACCCCGTGATGTTTTTCTCACTCGTTGTAATGAATGTAATGTAACACACACCCATACAATGCGCACCACCCCGTTATGTTTTTCTCACTCCTACTAGTGAATGTAATGTAACACACACCCATACAATGCGCACCATCCCGTGATGTTTTTCTCACTCCTACTGAATGTAATGTAACACACACCCATACAATGCGCACCACCCCGTGACGTTTTTCTCACTCCTACTAGTGAGTCTAATGTAACACACACCCATATAATGCGTACCACCCCGTGATGTTTTTCTCACTCCTACTAGTGAATGTAATGTAACACACACAGAAACAATGCGCACCACCCCGTGATGTTTTTCTCACTCCTACTAGTGAATGTAATGTAACACACACCCATACAATGCGCACCACCCCGTGATGTTTTTCTCACTCCTACTAGTGAATGTAATGTAACACACACCCATACAATGCGCACCACCCCGTGATGTTTTTCTCACTCCTACTAGTGAATGTAATGTAACACACACCCATACAATGCGCACCACCCCGTGATGTTTTTCTCACTCCTATTAGTGAATGTTATGTAACACACACCCATACAATGCGCACCACCCCGTGATGTTTTTCTCACTCCTACTAGTGAATCTAATGTAACACACACCCATACAACGCGCACCACCCCGCCATGTTTTTCAGAAACCT